>NC_036240.1:889554-897977 GCF_002742605.1 Olea europaea var. sylvestris
TCGGGGAAGCAGACTGGACATTTGTCAACTCATTTTACGAGTTGGAACAAGAGGTATGTAACTAGATTCTTAATTACACGGATAGTCTGAACATCTGGTTAACAGTTACAATGGCAGGTAATCGACTCTATGGCAAAGTTTTCGCATGTAAAGACAATTGGACCAACCATACCATCAATGTTTATAGATAAGCAACTACAAGATGACAAAGAATATGGTCTCAGTATCTTCAAGCCTAACACTGATGCTTGCAAGAAATGGCTCGAACAACAAGCACCTTGTTCGGTCATTTACGTATCGTTTGGAAGCTTGTCCGAGGTAGGACCTGAGCAAATGGAGGAATTGGCAAAGGGCTTAAAAGCTAGCAACAAGTATTTCCTGTGGGTTGTTAGAGCATCAGAAGAATCGAAACTTCCCAAAAATTATGCAGAAGAATTGTCAGAAAAGGGACTAATAGTTTCATGGTGTCCTCAATTAGAGGTTTTGGCACACGAAGCATTAGGTTGTTTCATCACACATTGTGGGTGGAATTCGACTCTGGAGGCCTTGAGTTTGGGAGTTCCTATGGTTGCAATGCCATGTTGGACTGATCAAAGCACAAATGCTAAATTTGTGAGTGACGTATGGAAAACTGGGATCAGGACTCTGCCTGATGAGAAAGGAATCGTTCGAGATACAGAGATTGTTCGTTGCTTGGAACTTGTGATGGACAGGGAGGAAGGGAAAGAAATTCAAACAAATGCAATCAAATGGAAGAAAATGGCACGAGAAGCAGTTGATAAAGGGGGAAGCTCGGATACAAACATCGACGAATTTGTTTCTGCATTGATGAATCCTCCCATCTGATTAATTTGATTGACATTAATTACAGAATTGTATTTCACTGTGTTCAGTCGATCTATTAATGTACAACCTCCCCATCAAGAATAAATAAAATTGTCCTATCTTATCTAATATAAATCAAGCTTTTAGACTGATGAGAAGGTTCAACATGATACCAAAACAAGCAAATATCATGTACTAAAATCTTGTCTCCATCAATTTATGAAAACAGGTGCACGTTTTAGGCCTTTGAACATAAAGAGGCATTGCAGATGAGATTGTGTGATTTAAAGCATAAGAGTCAATATAAAAATTAAGAGACGATATACTGCTGAATAATCCTTCGTTGCACAAACTCACAAAGTACGTCCGCCAAAAACATCATTTTATTAATGTAATGTCAAGATGAACAAATAGGAATATGAAGCACAAAACGCCAGCTTTTGCGCATTGATTAATTCAAACAAAACAAGAATTTGAATCCATACAAGAAGAAAAGAAAACTGCATATAGTTCTTGTCCTACATGTTTGTAAAATAGCACAATGGACGCCACATGACCATTGCAAGGCACACCATCCTGCCGGGCAGGGGTTGTCATGATCCATCCATAAAGAGAAGTGCCATCACCTTGATATGTCCAGCCGCAATTGTATTTCCTTCAGTCGCCATTTTGATTCGTTTATGAAAAAGAATTGCAGCCATTGTTGACAGCCATAATTTAGTCATTTACTTAATGAAGAAGTCTCTTTAACATGCAAGAAAAAAAAACTCAACCACCCAAGAAGGAAGGCAGCCACCGAAGATGACCTTTGACTTCATCAAATTAACACCCTCTGCACCACACTTACTTCCAATACCTCCATCTACTGGTCCATTGCCTGCTCAACAAGTTGTTTCCACTTCACTCTCTCCTAAAGCTGCTTCTGTACACACTCAATCGCAGGTAAGTAGTTCCTCTTCTCCCTCTAACACTCATACAGATCCTAACATTCCAGAATCATATTCCTCATGCCATGACATCAACCAAACTGCCCAGCAATTTGAAACTGTTCATTCCCCTTCACATCAACCAAACATACCATCTCGCATGGTCACTCGTGCTCAAAATAATGTCTACAAACCAAAACAACCATTCAACCTACATACCACTACCTCTTCGATTCTTTCCCAAATAGAACCATCATCATTTACCCAAACAAACAACCACTCTAATTGGCGTGATGCCATGAAAGATGAATTTCTTGCTTTTCAGAACAAGAAGACTCGGTCCCTTGTTCCACCCTCATCTACACAAAACGTTGTCGGGTGTAAATGGGTCTATCAAATCAAAAGGAACCTAAATGGCTCTGTTGCTCGTTATAAAGCTCGTCTTGTGGCAAAAGGGTTTCATCAACGACTCAAAATTGACTTTACAGAAACTTTTAGCCTAGTGATTAAACCAGCCACAATTCACATTCTTCTAACTATTGCCATAACTCGTGGTTGGGTTTTGAATCAATTGGATGTTAATAATGCATTCCTACAAGGCACTCTATCTGAATGTGTTTACATGCAACAACCTCAAGGATTTGTTGACCCTCAATATCCTTCTCATGTTTGCAAATTACATAAAGCAATCACTCCTCGGGCATGGTACAATGAACTTCACTCCTTTCTTCTTGCATATGGATTTATCAATTCAAAGAGTGATACCTCTCTCTTTATCTACAATTCGGGAACTATCATTATGTGCTTGCTTGCGTATGTGGACGACATTATACTTACCAGTAATCATCCTCCAACTCTTCAATATTTCACTAGTGAGCTATCTAACAGGTTCTCTCTCAAAGATCTCGACAAACTTAGCTACTTCTTAGGTGTTGAAACAGCTCGGACCTCCAATGGTTTGTTCCTATCTCAAAGAAAGTATATTCTAGAGCTTTTTCAACGAACTAATATGCAAAAGGCCAAGGAAGTTAGTATCCAACGGTCCATTTTAGAAACGCTCAAACTTGATGATGGTTCCCATGACATGATCCAACTGATTATCGTCAGGTGCTTGGCTCACTTCAGTATCTTTCTCTTACACGGCCTGATGTTAGCTATGTCGTTAACAAGTTGGCTCAATTCATGTACAAACCAACCTCCAATCGTTGGCTTTGCTATTAAATGAGTTCTTCGCTATCTCAAAAGAACCCCTCATTATGGTGTCTTCATTTCAGCTCAATCCCCTCGCACTTCATGCCTTTGCCGATGCCAACTCGAGTGGTGATGTTGATACACATCACACTACATCTACTTATGTTGTATTTCTTGGCTCCAATCCTATTAGTTGGAGCTCTAAGAAACAATCTACTATAGCCCGCTCTTCAATCGAGGCCGAATATTGTGCTATTGCTGCTGCTACTGTTGAGGTGAATTGGCTCACTAACTTGCTACGAGAACTAGTTGTATCAATCCCAGCTCCTCCAACAATTTACCATGACAATGTTGGTGCCACTTACTTATGCTCCAACCCTATTTTTCACTCGTGTATGAAACACATTGTCATTGACTTTCATTTTGTGCATGATCAAGTTTCTCACAAGTTACTTCACATTTCACATGTCCGTAATACAGATCAACTTGCTGACTCTCTCACTAAACCTTTAGCTTGGAAGCAGTTCCAAACTTATTGGTCCAAGCTTAGTGTCCTTCTGGGACCCTTACACTTGCGGGGGTATGATAGAGCACAAAATTATCAGAGTATTTTATTCTTTGCACAAAATTATCAGAGTATTTTATTGTTTCTTTAATTGTAATCCTATTATAATTCTCTCCTTATTTAGTTGATTTTATTTCCTACTGTATAGACTAGACTAATGGACTGACTCTACTAGATTAGTGGAACTGATTTCCCTTGCCAGTATTTTATTCTTTCTTTAATTGTAATCCTATTATATAGACTTGTAATCATCCCTATCAACACATATTGGAATATTCAATCTCTTTAGATAATATTAAATATTAATGTTTCTATAGGTTTGATCATTACTGTTCAGCACTTTGGCATTAACACGATGGATGAAAGCAAAAATCGTTTGCCAAAACTGTTATATTTGTTGGGAATATTACAACAATAAACGTGCAAATTCACAAAACGTAACTTATACATTCACAAATTCAAATCAAAGTTTCGACTTACCGACTCTGGATTTGAGAAGATAAATAATAATTACCGAATCTGATTTTGAACACATGAATATGGATTCATCCATTTCCATTCTTGAATTTCAACCTTACATGAAATCAAAGAGTAATAGTTAATTTCTGAAATCAAATATGATGAAAGAAATCTGAAATAAGGAAAATTATATGTAAGTGATGCGATTGGCCGAGGCAAGTGTTTGATACTCTTTCCTTAAGATGAATTTGCCCTGCATCGGTGTTAACGGTTTTCGACGACCATCTTTCAAGATACAACAACCACGTTAAGTCATAGGAGCACTCCAAATGACTTCAACTAACGAACTCGAACGGAATTCCCTCCCTATCATAACTATGATTTGAATGTAAGATATAATCACTTCTACAAAGTATTTGATGCAACATGACATAAAATGAATAATATGAAATTTCAAATGAACGTCCAAAGGGGGAAGGGACACAGGGTGAAGGAATATATAAAAGTTGAAAGGATGTGGGTGAAGGGACACCCCAAATTCAGCATTTTCATAAAAAGTTGCAACACTTTATTTCGAATCTGTACCATTTCGAAAAGTTGCAACACTTCGTTCTTTTAATTTTGGATTGCAATTTCTCATTCATCGGAATTGATTTCGGGATTCCAAATATACCATGACGATCTGCTTGACGAGTAGAATAAGTTGATCTATTTACTTTTATAATTTGACCATCAAATCAAGTCTGAATATTCGACCAAAATTGGCGTGAAGTCATTTTTTTCATTTTGGTTTTAATACTTAACCGACTTTTCAATTACTTTTGAACCAATTCCAACGACTTTTCCACTTCCTGATTTTGGGTCTTTGTTGCTTAACACACTCTGAATCATCATCACATTTCCAGTTCCTGATTTTGGGTCTTTGCTCACTGTATTTCATTTGAATTCTGTGTAAGTTTTTTCTTCTCTCTGTAACACCGGCACGCACAATGCAGAAAAGGGCTGTATTTCTTCGTTAGGATTTGGTGAAGGAAGTAATGGAAGCGATTTTTTATAAGAAGCCAGATTGATGTCTATGTTCTATATAAAAATTCGTAGAGAAGGAGCAAAATTAAGAACAGGTGGTTTAAAAGATTCTCTTTTGCCTACCTGTGTTTGTTAAAAGTTTTGTGGGGGGGTTTTTGTTAAAAATAGGAAGTGGAGTCGAGTTGATTTTATGTTTTACTTAGGTGAAATGGTTGAAGGCAATTAAAATTTGATATCTGCTCGAAAGTTGTTAAAAGCAAGTGTCGAGAAATCAAAGGCTTTGGGATTGTCTTTAGAGAAAGCTGGCCTAGATTAGATGAGATTAATCATAGATTAGTATCTTTGGAAGTTGCAATTTTCCCTATTCGGGCCCTCGGTGCTTTTGGGGGTCACATAGATCGAGCTGGTGTCCCCGCGGCTGCAGTTCTTAAGGTTTTTGATGTCATTCATGGGCTTGAGAATCATTATCTGATCCTCAGTCTGATCTTCCATGGTATCTCGGCATGCTTAAACGGCTTGAGGAGGTGCTGAGGTTCTTGGGGGAGAATTGTTGGATGGCGATTCAATGGTTGGCTGATATTATGGAGTATTTTAAGCACCGTAATGTGGCAGATGGCAGGTTTATTTCAGGTTTGAAAATGGCAGTGAAGCATCTTCAGGAATTGGAGGTGGCTGAGGAAAAGGGTCGCGTAGATGGAGGTCTTCTTGAGATTTCTTTGGAGAGGTTGAGGAATGAGTTTCGCTGGCTTTTGACTGAAAACAGTGCTCCATTGCAAATGTCCTTGCCAACATTGGGCGAGCAAGCCTCCATTGCTTCATCACCTTTATTAGTGGCTGTGATACAGAAGCTACAGGCTATACTCAGGAGATCAATTGCAAACTGTAAGAAAAAAATGGTGCAGGGAGTCAGGCGCCATGGCGCCCAAATTGAAAGTAAGATGCAGTGAGGCGGGCACCATGGCGCCCATGTTTCTACACGAAACTTGGCTCCATGGCGCCACTCATGGGCGCCATGGCGCCCGACTCAGCTATTTATATAGCTGTTTTTCCCCCTTCATGAAGACCCCATTTTGAGAGCAAAATAGAAGAGAAAGCTTGGATAGAATTTTACAAAATTGAGGTTGTTCATCTTGGGTATAAATTCAAAGCTATTTATATTCTTGGGGATTAACTTGAGGCTTGTTCAAGTAATCCAAATACATTGTTCTTTCAATATACATTGAAAATCATTTCTTCCCCATTTTCTTGTTCTTGAAGTGGTTTGGGATTTTTTCACATTGTCAAGCTTTATTTCTTGGGCAATCTTGGGAGGTCGTTTTCCCAACAATTTGGTATCAGATCTTTTTCTTAAATCAAGGTGGTTAAACTTCGATTTTTGATGAGTTGCTTGAACTTTGTTGTGCACACAAGGTGTTTGTAAAAATTCCCAAGTGAACTTTGGTGGTTTATTTCCGGTAAACAAGTAGATAAGTCATGTCTACTAGAGGAATGGTGAAGATTGGGAAGTATGAGATAGAGAAATTCAATGGGAAGAATGATTTTTCATATTGGAGAATGCAAATGAAAAATTTGTTGATTTCTCAAAAGTTGCACAAAGCATTGGCGGGAAAGGAGAAGAAGCACGTTGATATGTCGGACAAGGATTGGGAAGAGCTAGATCTTGAGGCACGAGCGTCTATCATTCTATGTCTTGAAAGAGATGTTGCTTTCTTGGTTGATAGTGAAGTAACGGCGACGGAGGTGTGGACAAAGTTGGAGGCGAACTTCATGACGAAGACTCTAACAAATCGGATCTATTTGAAGTCCAAATTGTATACTTGCAAGATGGATGAAGGTACACCAATCCGGGAGTACGTCAACAAGTTTGATAGGATCATATCGGACTTGAAGGACATTGATGTGGAAGTAGATGATGAGGATCAAGCACTTCTACTACTTCTTTATTGCCAAAGTCTTACGAGAACCTAGTAAAAATATTGATGCTTGTGGGTGATAAACTTGTGACGGAGGACACTAGAACGTCACTTCTAGCGGATGATCTTCGAAAGATTGCAACTAGTGGCATGTCTACCATTGGTAACAAGGAGCAAGCTCAAGGATTATTTGTAAGGGGTAGAAGCAATGTGCGACCAAAGGGCAAGGGAGAAAAATCTAGATCGAGTTCTAGACCTCTTGCAGAAAGGTCTTGTTTCAAATGCGGCGAGCTCGGGCATTTCAAGGCGAATTGTATTAACAAAAGGGGTTCAAAGAAGAACAATAAGAATAACAACAACGGGAAGGTGCAAGTCAAACAAGAGGTAAGCTATGCCTCGGAGGGAGGGGAAAGCGATGAGTGCTACACCATCTCTCGTGATGAAGAAACCTCCGGTAAGTGGATTCTTGACTCTGGATGCTCTTACCATATGTGTCCAAATAGGAAGTGGTTTACTACCTATAAAAGCATTGATAGTGGAACCGTGTTGATGGGTAATAACCATTCCTGTAAAACGGTGGGGCTCGGTTCAATTAGAATCAAGATGCATGATGGAGTGGCTAGAACATTGATGGATGTTAGACATGTTCCTGATTTGTGGAAGAACCTTATCTCTGTTGGTGCCTTAGACTCCGGTGGTTGCAAGATTGTAACATGGAATGGAGTAAATAAGGTTATTCGTGATTCTTTGATTGTGATGAAGGGTATTCGTGAAGGCAACCTCTATGCTCTTCAGGGTACTACAGTTACAGAAGATGTAGCAGTTGGAACAAGTGGAAGTGGTGGAGACCCATGTGAGTGCACTCGGTTATGGCATAGGAGGCTTGGGCATATGTCTGAAAAGGGGCTAGATTTGCTAGTCAAAAAAGGTTTGCTAAAGAACTTGAAGAAGCCTTGCATGGATTTTTCCGAGCATTGCGTGTACGGTAAAGCACACCGAGTTCAGTTCCAGCCAAGCAAACATAGAAGCAGAGGCATTCTAGACTATGTGCACACGGATGTATGGGGTCCGGCTTCTGTCACTTCCAAAGGTGGTTCCAGGTATTTTGTTACATTTGTTGATGATTATTCTAGATATGTTTGGATTTATTTTTTGAAGCATAAGAATGAGGTATTCGACACTTTCAAGAAGTGGAAAGCAATGGTTGAAAACAGAACAGGAAAGAAATTGAAGACAGTGCGATCTGATAACGGTACTGAGTATATAGATGGTGCTTTCAAGGAGTTCTGTGGTAAGGAAGGCATTGCGAGACACTGGACAGTTAGAAATACACCACAACAGAATGGGGTAGCGGAAAGACTGAATCGCGCATTTCGAGAGAAATCGATGTGTATGCGATCCTATGCTGGTTTGGGCAGAGAATGGTGGGCAGAGTCGGTTGCAAATGCTTGCTACATAGTGAACCGGTCTCCACATTCAAGGTTAGATGGAGATGTACCTTACAGGGTATTGATAGGA
>NC_036240.1:898316-898743 GCF_002742605.1 Olea europaea var. sylvestris
AAAAAGAGCATCATGCAGACACTCAAGATGAGAGTGATGATGAGCTTGAACAAGAGGCGATTCAGCAAGAGAATGTACAGGCACAGCAACAACAGCAGCGTGCAGATAACTTGGCTTCCTCTAGGCCACGATGTACTTACAAGCAAGTTCTAAAGTTGGGGTCAAACGAGCCTTTGAGGCACTATGGGCAGACAAATTTGGTTGAGTATGCACTCTTGGTGGAGGATGATGAGCCTACCACTTTCAAGGAAGCTATTTTAAACAACAATAGTGAGAGTTGGTTGGCAGCAATGGAAGAAGAGATAGAATCACTTCACAAGAACCAAACATGGGAGGTTGTCCCATTGCCCATAGGTAAGAAAGCTATTGGTTGCAAGTGGTTGTACAAAAAGAAAGAGGATCCTACCAAGCTCGGTGGTACAAGATT
>NC_036240.1:899105-953305 GCF_002742605.1 Olea europaea var. sylvestris
AGAGAGAGAGAGAGAGAGAGAGAGAGAGAGAACCTGGTACAATGCAGAAGAAAGGAAGACTTCGCCATTGTTGAAGAATTCGGGAACAAAAGATAGTTGAATAGGTTGTCTTATACTAGAGAAGAAGTGGTTGGCAAAGAGACTGACTATTCGGCAATTTAAGGGTTTATTTGTTTGTTAAATGAGCGTAAAACATGCACAACCTAATATGCCTATAGGAGTGGTGGAGAGCACATCTAATTAAACATTTCTTTTTGATCCAAAACTATATAGTTATTTAGTATGTTAGATAAAAGGTGTGTAAAATTGTCCAATCGATAAATTTCGATGGGTCTAATGTGACATTTAGTCCCTGTTTGGTGCAGTTAAAAATCAGAATTTAGAATATTTTGATAAAAGCTGATGAATTGAATTGTTGAAATGTTGATAAAATTTGTGGGTTTCATAAAGTGTGTTGTTAAAATTAATTGTTGAATTTTAAATCAAGTTTTTAAGCTACACCAAATAGAGACCTAGGGGATGTTTGATAGGCATTTTTATGTAAAAATGCATTTTAGAATAGTAAATTGATGTGAAATGTGTAGTTGAAAAGTAAGAAAATTTTTTTTATTTACGTGTAATATTATTTTAATAAAGAATGTGTAGTAGAAAAGAAAAGAAGAAATGCATTTTAAAAAAAAATGGTTATCAAACGGGGTCCTAATGTACTATAAAAACTAAGCCCCTGTTTGATTCCCATTACTTGGCAATGAAAATGGGTGGAATAGTATTTTTTTGAAAAATGAGTGATAGAAAAAGAGGAAAATTTTTTTGATTTACGTGTAACATTTATTAAGAATTTTGATTAGAGTGTTTTCTTGTTTCCATTGTACAAAAAAACATCTCATTTGTCGATTCATGCGAGGTATAGTCGTATGTAGTGTGTAAATTTGGGCGACCGTGACTTTGTTCGACCTTGTCCAGATCTGGATAGCCATCGTAGAGCCTATGCCTTGGTATATCCATCTTTTCATTAATCAATTTTCTATCAATTCAAGTATCTTGTCTAGAGTATGAACATGACATTTTTATAATTTTTATTTTTCATACAAATTTATATATTTTTATCAACAATATTTATATTCTTCTCTACTTAAAGTTTAATAGTAAAATAAGGAAATCAACATAAAAATAAAAGAGCCTTAAAAAGTTATGTATGAATTCTTGAAATTTTTTGTTAAATTACAAAATGGTATAAAGCTATAACAATTTAAAATTTTATTTTAAGATTCAAAATAGCATATGATTCTACTTGATTTTTTTTATTTTATTATATTCATTGAACATAAATTAATTATCAGACGATGACAACTGATAATTTCCATTTGTCCATATAATAATGTTGGGAAAAATTTAATTGAAGTTCTTGTGGTTGATTAATTAAATTTTATTTTCCATTTTTAAGTTGTTTCTTAAAGAAAATGAAGATCATAAATTTTATTAACCTCACTCGGAAACATCTTTAAAAAAAAAAATTAGTTTTAAAATTCCTTTTTTTTACATACTAATTTTCAACCACACATTTATACGATAAAATATTTTGCACGAAAATTCAAAACGTTTTTATACTTTTAGTAACACATTCTCCAAAAAGTCATTATTCAAAACATCACTTTTCAATAATAATGGACATCAAACAGAGCTTAATAAAAGATCACGAGCTTCAAATAATTAAATTTTAAAGCATAATTAAATAGTTAAATAAAGGGTATGTAAGTGTTGATAATTTAAAATATAGGATGTAATGTATATCATACAAAAGTTGAATTCCCAAAGAAAATTTATTTGGTCTGTACTTTAATATCTTAACTTTATAGATTATTAAAAATATTTTAATAACAATAATTTTTTTCTCTAACGTTATTAACGTTCCAAATGACAATCATGTTTGTATCACTACTTGATAATCACTGTATTATTAATTGAAAATTGTCTGAAAATAAACCTATTCTCGAATTCATGTATAGTTTGTATATTAAGCTGAAAATTCTGTTTGAATTGAGTCATCTAGTCCTATGGCGACTGGGTTTGTTTGGCTTAAAAATAAATAAATATTGAATTTGATAACACACATGCCGATAGAAGTTATATTTGTGTGGCCACCTCTGACGACGACGACGCACTAAACTTTAAAAAGCACATCGTATCGCTTGGGTCCATGCTTTAATTAAAAAATTATTGAGACCTAATTATAAACACCTTGAATCATCAGATCTCCACCTACTCAAATTCAATTAGAAAATGATTTTTGTTAGGGCAAATCATGTAACTCAAAATAGAAAAGATAGTGACAAATTTATTTTAAAAATAGAAAAAAATAATAAGAAAAAAAAGAAGGAAAGCATTTGAATGGGTCAAGAGGGGCCAAGTGTTTCACTTGAAATTAGTGGTGGGTTTTTTTTAATTGGTTCCAATCCACAAAATCTTGACAAATGCCAGACATTCATCATGGATATGGTATTTTGTTTTTTCCATTATTGGAGTTTTAAGAATTTTTTTATTTTTTATTTTTTGCTAGCAGGTAATGTGGGGACGAATAACCTCATTTCTCTGCAGTGGCACATCGTGCATTTCTTTTTAGTGGTGTCCCAAATCCCAATAGATCGGACTATGACCTATTCGATAAAATAGTTGGATCGAAATCTATCTGAATCAATTTAAGCTAATTTAGTCATCTTATTATAATGAACAGATCATGTCGAGCTTGATTGTCTAGCTCGACAGCCCATGAGGATAGATTCGATCGGCTTGATTATTAAAAGAATCTTGCTATTTGCAGTCGCTCATTACCGCAATCGTCCTACGTAACATACGTGTGGCGATTAGTGATTTGTTGCATAAAATAATAAAAATCATCACATTAATGTATCAAATCACTAATCGTCGTATGTATGCACACATAGATCGAGTACGACAATGAATAACTGCAAATAACATTACTCTTATTAAAAAATTTGGAAGCGGAAAGTAAATTAATAGAGCACCAATTGCTCTTTCTTTTGAATTGTTTTTTGATATAGCCCTTGTTGGAGTCCCATATTTTTGGGGGGAAATGTATTTTTCAACCGTGTTTTGATATAATTTCAACACACATTCTTCAATAGATAATGTTACATGAAAATTCAAAACCTTTCTTATTTTTTAATCACACATTTTTCATCAATATACTATTCCAAAATGCATTTTTCCCCCAAAATAAGACTCAAACAACGGCATATTATGTTTTGGCTATAAATACTTATTGATTTTCTATATTTTTCACTCAATCGGTATTTTTAACACATTATTCATTTTTCTTGAGTTGCGACTGAAATTTAATCACAATAAATTTTTAAATCCCTATATAATTAGCAGAATTGCATAAACGTTAAAAATATAAATAAATTGTAATTGTCGAATTTTTCTTTAGGGAGTAAAAATTTCACTTTTGCAATATTTAACAAAAATGAATATTTTTCAATTCATTATATATTTTATCCATGTATTGTCTAAATGGCCGCCTTTCAAGTCAACTTCTCTAGTTCATTGCACGAAGAGCAGGTAGCTCAAGGGCCTAAACTGGGCCCCGTCTGTGAAATACGGGCCTAACCCAAGAATCCTGAATCTCTAACCGTCGTAACTGGAAAAACAGATCCAACGGTTGAAATCCACTTACTGTACACAACAGGCAGGACGGCAATTCAGCTGTAGTTTGTTATTTGTTAAGCATTTTTTTTGTGAAATTTATGGTTTTGTTTGCACTTAATTTAAAACATACGCACACTCTCTCTCCTCTTTCTCTCTCTTAAAAAGGCTAAGGAGTAAGACCCTTCTCGTATTGTGTAGTAGTTGGTACTCTTTCAAGGTGAAAAGAAAAAGGAAATAAGAAAGTTTTTAATTCTTTAGCTTTTTTTGTGTGATCATAGACTTGGGCTTTCCGACGATTATTGATTCATATCAGTTCAAGTATCTTCTCTAACTCGTACTTTCTGGGTTGTTTAGTTGATTGTAATATCAATCTATATATTGGATTCTTGAATTTTCTTGGTTTACAGTCAATATTCTTGAGTTTCTTTGATATGGGATTCTGTTTTTTATTTTTAATTTCTTTGAACCAATCTGTTTTTAATTTTTTTGATCAACCCTGATTATGTTTTTGTGTGAATTTTATTCTTGTGAAGTATTTCATAATATTTATTTATTTTTATTTCGATGCGCGCAGTGTGTTTGTTTCTTATTCAAGAGAGTGAATCGTGATGACCTACTTCTGATAAAAGTGTTGCTTAATGAATAAAAAGTGTGAAAAAATCAAATGAGATTGAGTACAACTTTTCTTTGCTTAATAAATGAAAAAGAAAACTAAAAACTTGCCTCCAAAGAGGCTGAATATTTTGAAGTTATTTCCTGTGACTATACAATCCTTTTGTTTCTCATCTTTAGAGACTATGTAGTTATGTTCTTGACGACCATGAACGATTAATCGTAAATTTGTACATAAATTTCCACTTTAGAGACTATAAATTGTTTTTTCCCCTCATATATATGGTCTGAGAAATTGATTTCAGTGTGCTTTTAATCATAGATATGTGTATTGACTTCTACTATGTATCGATGAGTGTTTAAAATTTAGTTTTTGGCATAGTGTACAGAATAGTGTATGAACAGATATTATATTGGATTATCAGTAAGTTTTTTTGTGCTTCACAATGATATATGCATACTTGTTTTATTAATTTATTATTATTTCAATAATTTGTGGACATAAATGAGAAAAACTTGTTTTATTGTGGTCAAGAATATTGTCGTTAAATGGTTTTAAGCTATTGAAACTTTGTAAGTCATCCGGCTTCAGTATCATGCATATCTATGTGATTCACTTTTACTCTTTGGGTTTAAGCTTCATTGAATCCTTACTTTGAGTTAATTTTTTTGGTTGCTCACATATTACATTAACTTTATGCGTCGCATCATTTTATTGATTTAGAGATCACTAATAATATTATAAAAAATTATGTTGTCATTTTGTCTAAAATTTTGCAATCTCCATCATCTAATCATTATTTTTGGTATTCAAGGAAAAACGCATAAAAATATATCTCATAACTACATCGTGTTATCTCTTCTTAACGAAGGCTTATATTAAGTCTTTGAAAGCTCAAGTGTATGATTGTTAATACAGGAATAAAGGGTGTATATAACCATCCATGGATGCAAACTCGGGTAAAAGAGCTGCAGGCAGAGTTATTTCACCTAGAAAGAGATCCAGTGTCAACTTGAAAGATAGAACCAGTGATAGGGATCAAAATGCTCAGTTCTGTAATCGAATAGGATGTAGTGGCAGAATTAAGTACAGTCAGAATTCCAAAATTGGAATCCTGGATAAAGCTAAATGTGCTAAACCTTCTATGGAAAATGGAAAGGAGATAACCAGAAATACATCTACCACCTTTTCTATGATGACCAGTTCGAAAAAATCATATATTGATCTGAAGTCTTCTCGTGTGGAATTTGATTCGTCAGAAAGCAGTGTTTCGAGTAAATCAGAAATAGGGAGTTCTAGTGTGTCATCAAACATTAGATCTCGAAAAGTATTTCATTGTAAGTCAGGGTCATGCAACCAAAACACACTGCCAACTTCCTCTGTCCTGTCGGTACCGAACAGCTCTGGCCTTAGGGCATGTAATAGTGGTAACGGAAGCAGGTGCAGTTTGAGAAATCTGAAATGCAATTCAACATCTGATGTTGTTCCACGAAGTTGCTCGTCATCTGAATCACAGTCTAGTAGGAAGGATGTGGTGAAAAAGAGAAGTTCAGAAGGGGGAAGTAGTTCATCTTCTGGATGGAAGAAAACAAATAGAGCAGTATCCTTTAATGGACGTGTCTTGCGTTCAACTAATGGCATCTCTATATCTGATTCAAGACGTGGCAGTTGGACTCCTCGAGAGGATGCGAGTGATGCTGCATCTGTTAGGACTCAGAGGCTAATCAATGGAAGTACAAGGACGAGGCTTTCTAGTCAACATATTGGAAATGTTTCCCGATTTCCTCAACCTGAAAGACCTATTGAGGTTGAGGACCATGGTTCATCAAGTGGTCAGAGTTCTTACAGCCTTTCCAGCAGTAGTGGTGATAATCTGTCCAGTTTAATGCCTTCCTCCTATATGGGACTTGACACTACTAGTTTAGTGCATGATGCATTGCAACGACGTGACATGGATGGAATTGCCGAGGTATCGTCCCATTTCATATCAAAATTCATTTTTGTTGTTTTCAGCTTGTGGGCTTATGATGCAATTATTTTTTGTTCGGCTGCCTTGACAAATGGTTATATATTGTGTACTCTCTCATGGTATAGATATTACTAGCACTTGAGAGGATTGGACAAGACGAACCGCTGACCCGTGAGGTAATTAACTTTTTATGGCTCTTTGATATCTGCAAACTGTGGTTTGACAATTGACTCTTCGTCTCTGTCTACAGCAAGTACTTGCCTTTGAGACCAGTTTAATCATTAGCGGCCTCAACCTATATGACCAGCATCGCGACATGAGACTGGATATTGACAACATGTCATATGAGGTTTTATTATCTTATTCTCGTATGATGGTTTGACGACTTGAATCTTAAGTTTCTATTATTCGTCGTTTTTCCTTTTAGTACAATTAGACTTTACTCCGACCTAACTCTTCTCTCATAATTTATGTGAAAAGAAATTTGAATTTCGGCTCTCTCTCTCTCTCTGGGGAAATTTATTACATGAATGTTGCTTTTTCTCGAAATACTTCTTTTCTTCTCTCTCCGGAGAATCATTGCAAGTCGCCATTTTTCTTTTTATGACTCTTGCTAAGGGTTTGTTTAGGATAACTTCTTCCTTTTGGAGAAGAGGTTTCCAAGGAAGTCATCTTGATGAGCTTCTTCTAAAAGTTCTAATCTGACAAAGTACTTTCAGCAAAATACAAACATACACAAAAGCAGCTTTCTTAGTCCAATCAGGCCGTAAATTTGCTCTATTAATTGAGATTTCTTGAAAAGAAAGTTGGGGAGTTCTATTTTGTTTTGGAAGATAATTGGGCTGGCCATGTTGGGGAGTTTTTTTTTTTTTCATGACATTCGCAGCTGCTCGTCTGACAGGAATTACTAGCTCTTGAGGAGTGTATCGGTACGGTGAGCACGGCAGTATCAGAAGAGGAATTGTCGAAATGCCTCGTGAGAAGCATCTATCATGTTAGCCTCTCGGACAAAAAAATCATGGGATCAAGCGAGGATCTAGACGACCTCAAATGCAGTATTTGTCAGGTTTTCTATATTTTTCAAGAATGTTTACTGCTACTGATCTAAGTTTAATTTTTGAATTTTTGCCTGTTACCTGTCCCAAACCTCCGGAAAAATACATGAATCGATACATGTTGTGTAGGAGGAGTATGTATTAGGAGACCAGATCGGGAAGTTGGTGGAATGCCAGCACCGGTACCATGCAACGTGCGTACAGCACTGGCTGCAGCTGAAGAATTGGTGCCCCATTTGCAAAGCTTCAGCAGTGTCATCTTAGTCGTCATCTTTGTCAACAATCAAGACTAGATGTCGGGGATGGGATGATTCATCGTGTATAAAATGCATTTGTTGAACAATCTCTCACTTATTTTGCTCCTTTTCCAGCCAAATCTTAGCAAATCAATAATCCTCGGATAGGCTGTTTGGTGAAAACTGTACATCATACTCACTAACTGCCTTCTGAAAATTTACTTGTTAGTGTGTTTCAGTAATTCCAGCCCTTCCGAGTAGATTTCTTATTTATATTTACTTGTTTTTTGTTTTTAGTACTGCTATGTGAAAGTTTGTTTCAAGTTCTGAATACATATTTTATGATCCACATATTCTTTCAAGACCCACAACTTATAATCTACTAAAAAAAAAACTTTACGGAACATACTCAATGCAGTATATGTCGATTCATCTCAAACTTCCACAGAACGATAACTACTTGAGTAGACGCGTACGTGCAGAAAACAAGATTCCCCAACCTGAGACTTTCATCGAAGCCATTCGATCGTATGCAAAGAACAAACTTATGCCAGATAACTTGTCCACTTCGATTATTTAGAAATCAAAAGCAGTCTTCCAAGACGATATTAACAGGAAGTACTGCGTAAATTCCAAAGATCAAACCTCCTCAGAAAAAAGACATTCGGGAGCTAAAAAGGGAATTAATCATGAAAAACAGAGAATTTGATTAGGTGTCAATCTAAGGATTTTAAATAACATTAGCTGCGTGAAACGTGCGGTGCCGTTGAGTTTTTGGTGGTCCACCAGTTGTAAGCCATTCCTTCCATTCATCGGTTTCAGTTAATTCTATCCTGTCATATGAAGAAACATAATGAATTACGCGAACGTGTATAAACATAATAATGAAACTAAATATACAATCATCTCCAGAATGTTGAGTTTTAGAATAAACATGATGTATAAAAGTTGCAAAGTTGATAGGTTACATTTTATAGTAGAATAGAACCTGTAAAGAGTCTGCAGAGCATCCTGGATGCTGCATAACTAATGGTCATAGAAGCGTGAACGACGCCTTCGAGAACTGTGAGAAAAAAAATGTATACCAAAATCAGAAAGAAGATGCAAGTGACAAAAAACCAATAGGAAAAAATACTTTATTTATACCTTGTCATCTAGTCTATCTTGTGCCTAAAAGAGTGAACCACAAATTTGTGATCACGCTAATTTACATGGAAATGATCCAGATAGAGACATATCTTAACTATTTCTTGCTTGTGTTTATGGAAGTTAAAACATAAGAGCAAAATGACTTCCATTTTCTGACATTTTACTAGAGGAATTTGCAAAACGGGAAAAAATCAGGAGGAGCTTATAAATCACTTTAATACCATCTCCTAACTAAATTACTGAAGTCGGATTTCCTAGGCTTTATTGCATCAAAATCAGAAAGAACAATTTTATTAGGAGGCTCTATCGGGATAGTGGGATACCATAGTCCATAAATTGGAAACTCCTCAATTATCAAAGACATAAAAAGATAAACAAAGATATAGTAACAATAACATTGTTCCTCGAAGGAAAAATCTAATTAGGTTACATTAAAGAATTTGCACTGGTCTAACAAAATTTAGAAAAATAATTGTTCGGCTGTTGGTGGGTCTCCTTATATGTCTTGTCCGGAGAGAGGACTAAATGATCATATTCATCCCCCAAAATAATAAGCAAAATTTTGGTTAATAAAGATACTAGGAGATCAGATTAGAAAGTGTTTTGGTTTAATTAAGTCTTAATGGTTCTCTAAATCCTACGCCAATAAATTCATGATTTTGTTATTCAAATATACAAAGAAATATGCAATGAAAACGACCGAATCAATTGTTTCATATTCATGTGCAAGTTCAACTTTTAATATATTTATCAGAAAATAATATTTAACTTAAATAGACTTTTCCTCCCCTCCTGCCATTTTGGAACATTGATGAACCAATGCAATACACGGCCACACTGACATAAATATGAGCCCATTACTGAAAAAGAAAGAGAGTGTGTGTGTGTGTAACTCAAAAATTAAGACTCATCAAAAATTTATCACCAATGAACTGATGTGCCATGCCATAACGAAGCACTGAATCTCCTGCTGTAGCTATAAGCAAAAGCTTACAAGTTACAACTATTCTGATGTGTGTGTTTTGGGAGGAGGTCATTTTAAAGCTTATGTAGACAGTGCAAATGTAACCAAAGATTAAGAAGGCTTATTAATCATGGATCCACAAGAATAAATGATGGCACATCATTGAAAGAAAAATGTATAGGCACATATACCATAGTCGCTCACCTGTGTTGATCTGCTCTTCCCCTCGAGAGTCCACTTGCACTTCCAAACTCATCATCAGCATCGTCTGCTATATAGTCAGCATATTCTACAGATGTTACAGAACCCTCATCAGAGTTAGAAGTATCAAAACTCAAATGACGGTTTCCTCTTCTAGAATCACCAACTCTGGATCTTCTTCTGTTTCTAGACGTCCTAAAGTTTTCAAATACCTGATACAATATGCAAGATGTCCACCAGTTCCCTTCATCCCCAGGGAAGTCATCAAATTCATCACCAGAGTTATCATTCCCATATTCTATCACATAATCACCCAGAACAACCCCACGAGGGACTTCTGAATGGATAGTACTCAACACATCTATGATCTCAGAGGATTGCTGGAAATTCTCCCAATCAAGCTTTCGTGCAGGATCGATCTTTGAAGGGCACGATTGAGGATGCTCCAAGTGAGCATGTTTATGAAGTTCCAGGTAGGTTCCTACGAATCCACATTTTCCCTCTTCACAACAACGTTTCTTCTCATCCAAATATGCACGAGCATTATGAACAACTACCCATCCAGTAACTTCACCTCTACACAAGGGACACGCTGGTTTGCTGTCCGACACCAGATTCATACAGTTAACGTTTTCAGAAGAACTTGGTGATTGAGAACCGGATAGCATCCCACTTGCTTGTTTAAAACGGTCAAGACAATTTGAGTGTAAATGGTCAGTGTCACACACAAAAGGTCGGCATCCTTTTTCATATGATGAACATTGGAGGAGAACACCATTGTGAGGAAAATCCAAGCATATGGGACAAATGACATCATCCCAGTTGGTATACAGCTGAATCTCCTCCATCCAAGTTGTGTTCGATGTGGAGTCCTCTTTCCAAAAGTTTCTATGCACACAAAGAGACTGAATTATCTACTTTTGAAAATCATGGAGCAAGTATCTTTTCCCTTTCAAGGCCAGAAATCAATGTTAGATTAAGAAATGAGAGCCAAGTACATAGTCATGCACAAAGTTCACAATCCGGTTCATAAAAACATTCAAATAAGATAAGAAACTGTGCAGAATATTAAGGGAGACAGAGGCTGACAGCAACGAATTAGCAGAACACAAAAATGAACTATTAAACTAAAAAAAATTTGCAGGTTCACTTCAAGAGCTTTTCAAGATGAAAGTAAGTGCCACAAAAAACTAGCTAATAGCATAAAGGAATAACGGCCATGAGAGAGAAAAAAAAAAAAAATGCAATGAAATGGCGCAATCTTAGCGTTTAATGAAATAGAATCAAAGCTCCTAACAACCAAAAAATGTATTTATCATGCACTCATCAGCTCATATTGGATCGAAAGACTTCAGTGGAAGAGACAAGCAACAAATTTTAGACACATGCCTACGTCCTCAATTAGTCGGAGGAACTGAGGTTCAGCAAGAAAAGAGCAAACAATTGAGGGAGAAAAAAAAAAATAGAAATGTGAAAATAAATTTAGGGGAAGTTACATAATCCACTCATTACCTTTCCCAAATTTTCTAAGCTAAAACTTAAAATCATTTTTTCAAAACCTACCGACCACAATCGACAAAGACAAGAATTTAGGAAAACTATTAAATGCATTTGTACCCATATATATTAACAATTCATACCTCTTCTTTTTGTTGAAGCGCTACTTCTTCACTAGTAATTGCTTCGCTAAACTTCTCATAAATAAGCCTTTTCAAAACTACTTTTTACGATTAAAAAAGGAGGTCGTCTTCAAATTAAAGTGCGTTTACTTCTCGAAAAGCGTTACGGGTTGACTCGATTTCCCCATTTACGTACGAAAAAAGCTCCCAATCAATCAGCAAAAGTTATATGCAAGAACGAATTGGCGTTAAAATCATATGATAGCAATAATTACAATAATTAACCATCAAATCCTGTTCCAAGAATAAACGAAAAGTCAACCGATCCAAAACATCCAAAAATCACCCATGTATAAATATATTATAGAGAGAGAGAGAGAGAGAGAGAGAGCAGAACCTGGCGAATTCAAGCTTCAGAAAAAGAAAAACACAACCTGAAAATGGGGGAAAAGTAAACCATTAGATGATGGGATTCCTGTTTATAAAGTCGTTGAAGTTTCAAGGTTTTGTTTTGCACTTTTTTGATTAGTTTTGTTTAGTCAACATCAGTTTCTACACACAATGTCAATGTACGTAAGTTAAAAGGCAAATGTGAAATAGCCCCGTCATTAAAAAAAAGGGTAATTGACACAAACGTTTGTACTTTTCATATTTATTGTAAAAAATATCTCTACTTTTTATTTTTTAGTATTTTCGTCCATAACTTTCACATTTCTTTGTCCTGAATGTTCTTTTCACCATTTTCAACGTTTAATGATCAAAATACTCTCTTATTTAAATAAAATAAAAAAAAAAGAAAAGAAAAAAAATTACAATCTTACTCCTAATTATTTTAAAAAGTGCATTGAGTCCAAATAATTATTAAAAGGCCTAATAACACAAAACATCTATACGTTTAGCATATAGTGTGCACAACGTCCATACATTTCAAATTGGTCAAAATGACTTTTTCGTAATGAAACGTGAAAATAGGGATGAAAACGCAAACAAATTGAAACATATAGACGTTTTCCGCAAGAAGTGTCAAACGTAGGGATATTTTTTTACTATTAGACCTTATTGAAAATGTTAAAAATAACCACACAAAAAAAGAACAAAAAAAAAAAAAAAACTCTATAAAACTCTATTAAAATAACCAAAAAGAACTACCACTGTAACTAGTTCTGGAAACATATATTCTAAACTCTTAACAATTAGATCTCGACTAGTCGACCTTAAGCTACTCAAACTAATTATTAGTTTGTTTTTTCCAATAAAAATAAAATGCTGCACTTTCGAAATAGATAAAATCACAGCAGATGAAAAAAATATCTGCAATCTTTTTTACCGACCTATTGTGTGTAGTTCGCCCCCATCTAAAATCCGATAATTATGTAAGTGTATAAATGGCATTTTTGTCATTCTAATTATTCTAGCTAACTTAAGCTATATTTTCTTCAACGATCCTGTGAACCAATAACAAATGTCGAAATTTAATCATCACTAAACACTGAACTTAGATTTATAATCGTTCAATATAAAATACTTAAATAGCCACTCAACCCATTTTTAGGGTGACATTTCTCGATACGTATTCGTATTCTCTACTTTACTCATTCTCAAGTTCCCAACTCACAAAGGTACTCGATCAGTCAATTTTAATCTTGCCCAAACTCAATAAAAGATATACACAATTTTATCAAGGATTTAGATAAAATATCTGGTAATAAAGTATAATTTAATTTTTTGTACAGTAATGACATAGAATTAAACTTGAGCACGTGACCAATTCAATAAACTTCAAATGTATTAGAGCCACCATTAAACTATTTATGAAATAAAGACAAAATGCAAGCCGGGATAGATTTAGTCATTACTATGACCTCCAAGTAAAATGTGTTCCCTTGTACATTCATTATGAACATTTCATTCATGATCAAAATATAAATTGTGTCACACTGTACTTCTCATCGAGCATCCAACTATATATTGCAATTTCAAATGATTGTTTTTGGAATCTCTTCTCGATTTCTCAATCACTTTTTCTGTACAAGTTAGATCTTCTATAGCTACAATGTGCGTCTTTTAGAGATACTGTTGGATATTGGTTAAATAAATCGAGAATTGAAAATCGATTAAAGTTCGTATCGACTTCGGCCAAATACTCAAAAGCTCGACTCAATCCGTTTAGGCAAAATTGTTTGCCACTTCGCCGCTTCGGGGCGCACAAACGGTGATCGACCTGCCCGGTCAGGTCGCGGGGGTCGAGGGGGCAGCGCCCCTCGTGGGGGGTCGGGGGTAACGCCCCCGAAAGAGAATTTTAATTTCTCTGCATGTATTGAAGGGTATATTTGGCATTTCGAAAATCAATATCGGATAAATGAGAAATTACGAAAAAGGCCTCAACCATTAGTGAATAGACACCTTTTCATAAAGGTGCATTGTTTGGAAAGGGTGCATGGTTTGGCCTCAACCATTTCGTTTATTTTTTTACTATTAGACCTTATTGAAAATGTTAAAAATAACCACACAAAAAAAAAAAACAAAAAAAAAAAAAAACTCTATAAAACTCTATTAAAATAACCAAAAAGAACTACCACTGTAACTAGTTCTGGAAACATATATTCTAAACTCTTAACAATTAGATCTCGACTAGTCGACCTTAAGCTACTCAAACTAATTATTAGTTTGTTTTTTCCAATAAAAATAAAATGCTGCACTTTCGAAATAGATAAAATCACAGCAGATGAAAAAAATATCTGCAATCTTTTTTACCGACCTATTGTGTGTAGTTCGCCCCCATCTAAAATCCGATAATTATGTAAGTGTATAAATGGCATTTTTGTCATTCTAATTATTCTAGCTAACTTAAGCTATATTTTCTTCAACGATCCTGTGAACCAATAACAAATGTCGAAATTTAATCATCACTAAACACTGAACTTAGATTTATAATCGTTCAATATAAAATACTTAAATAGCCACTCAACCCATTTTTAGGGTGACATTTCTCGATACGTATTCGTATTCTCTACTTTACTCATTCTCAAGTTCCCAACTCATAAAGGTACTCGATCAGTCAATTTTAATCTTGCCCAAACTCAATAAAAGATATACACAATTTTATCAAGGATTTAGATAAAATATCCGGTAATAAAGTATAATTTAATTTTTTGTACAGTAATGACATAGAATTAAACTTGAGCACGTGACCAATTCAATAAACTTCAAATGTATTAGAGCCACCATTAAACTATTTATGAAATAAAGACAAAATGCAAACCGGGATAGATTTAGTCATTACTATGACCTCCAAGTAAAATGTGTTCCCTTGTACATTCATTATGAACATTTCATTCATGATTAAAATATAAATTGTGTCACATTGTACTTCTCATCGAGCATCCAACTATATATTGCAATTTCAAATGATTGTTTTTGGAATCTCTTCTCGATTTCTCAATCACTTTTTCTATACAAGTTAGATCTTCTATAGCTACAATGTGCGTCTTTTAGAGATACTGTTGGATATTGGTTAAATAAATCGAGAATTGAAAATCGATTAAAGTTCGTATCGACTTCGGCCAAATACTCAAAAGCTCGACTCAATCCGTTTAGGCAAAATTGTTTGCCACTTCGCCGCTTCGGGGCGCACAAACGGTGATCGACCTGCCCGGTCAGGTCGCGGGGGTCGAGGGGGCAGCGCCCCTCGTGGGGGGTCGGGGGTAACGCCCCCGAAAGAGAATTTTAATTTCTCTGCATGTATTGAAGGGTATATTTGGCATTTCGAAAATCAATATCGGATAAATGAGAAATTACGAAAAAGGCCTCAACCATTAGTGAATAGACACCTTTTCATAAAGGTGCATTATTTGGAAAGGGTGCATGGTTTGGCCTCAACCATTTCGTTTACACCCTTTCATGGTCTATAAATAGGACCCTTTGGGTGTCCTATTCCTCACAGTTTGATATGCAAAAACGTCTCTCATCCTCTCTTCTATCCAAAATCAAAATCATTTCATTTATTTTGATTTTCTTTCATTTCATCCTTGGAGTACATAAGCCTACATTTGGTTCGTTGTACTTGTGTTTTGGAGTGCTACAAACATAAGTGTAGCCGTTGTATCTTGGGAGTCGATTGTCGAAATCCGTAGGCACCGTTGCGGGGCAAATTCGACTTTAGGACAAAGAGTCCAACTCTTGCCTCGGCTTTGTCATCGTCATTATACTTATTTCGGCGTCACTATTCACGAAATTCTTCCAACAGATACATGTTCAAGGAAGTTGATAACTAGTTCTTCAGCCTATGGAGCAACTAAATTTGCTGAACACCAAGTGAATTTGCTTAACTTAGAATTTTTGTCTCAATTTTACACTGATTTAAAGTAAAATGTACATCAAGCCCGAAAATACATGTAAGCATTTGGTAAAGTGGCTCTCTTATCCCTTTTGTCAAGGAGTTTGCATATCTCTTTACCTCTGATTAATATTGTACAAGTGATGAAATTCAATCTATTTCGATCTTCTTATTGAAAATTACCGCCAAGTACTACTTCAAGCCGGAGAGACTCGCGCTCATCAATAAGTGGAACTTTCTTCTTTTGAAGGATGATATCAAAATTCACTGAGCAGAGCACAAGGTTATCTTATGAATACTCTAGTCTCGAATCTCAATAAATGGTGAAAGCCACTGAAGAATTTCTACATTCAATTTACCAAGCTAAAGGCAGGAACTTTCTAAATTCCAGCAACCACCATTGCTTTCCTAAACTCAGCAGCACGATCCCATATCTCTGCTCCGACAAAAAATGCTAGATAAAAGCACATACTGTCCACTATGATAAGGTTGTAAGTGAATCAATCATCTTCCTACTTCATTCCCCAACTCGACAGCCTCGTAAAGTCTACGAGCACTCAATAAAGCCCCCAACACAGTGTCATTGGCCTTGAAAGGCATGCTCCTTATAAACTTGTATGCTTCTTCCAAAAGCCCGACTCTTCCCAAGAGATCGATTACACATCCATAGTGTTCCATTCTTGGAGCAATGTCAAAGTCATGCGACACTGAATGAAACAACGCCAAACTCGTATCCACAAACTTGGCACGAGCACAAACTGATAGGACTCAAGGCAAGAAACATTCTTGTTCCAAAGGTATCCGAAGCATTATTTTGTTGATCATTTTCAAAGTAGTAGGAATCCAAAGATCCACTTGTCATGAATGACGACAAAAGATAAATAAACTAGAAGTGTTATAATTTATTTTTTATTTTTTGTGAAGGCGTGAGAAATTTTAGAGGGTGTTTGGTAGGAATTTTTATGTGAAAATGTATTTTTGAATAGTAAATTGATGGAAAATGTGTGGTTGAAAAATAAGAAAAAGTGTTTGATTTACGTGTAATATTATTTTAATAAAGAATGTGTGGTTGAAAAGAAGAGAGAGAAAAATACATTTTCAAAAAAATGGGTGCCAAACGGGGCCATAGGCTTTGTGCTTTGTGTACCTATCGAATTTATGTTCACTTTCTTAATATAATTAATATACATATATGTTTGTTAAGTTTCCATGATGGCTGAAAACTATAAAATAATGTCATAAAGTTAGATCGTCTCTTAAATTAAATTGATTTGCCACATTGAAAGTTATTAGAAGAAGTAAGAGTATGAAACTTACTGATTTGAACCAATCCACCTTTATATAGGTCCTAAGACCACTATATACTTGAACTAGCCCATCAAAAAGTATTATTTGAATCTAACCAGAACTATTTTCAAAATTTATGGACCGAACCGACCCATAAACTCGTCAATATTGAAGGCTTATCCATGTTAAGTTAGGCCAATCTGTCATTTGTTTAAAAAAACTAAATATTCTCATTAAATTTTGGCATTAAATATGAAAAGCACGTTCCTAGAAAACTTGGTACCATAAAAAAAAAATGTTTTTTCAATGAGAAAGTGAAAATTGAAGAATCCTATTTCCGACCTAATTTTCTTTGATTCCTATTTCCTCCCACAATCCCTGTTTGCGTCTCTCTCGCTCTCTCTCTCTCTCTCTCTCTCTCCCTCTCCCCCCCCCCCCCCCCCCCCCTCCCTCCCTCCACATACGTGCGTGTGTGCGTGTGTTAGTCCCGGGCTTACTCCAAGATTATTCTTTTGACATTTCAGTTGGTTCTCTACACCGTGCATGAATAGTGAGTACGTCCGTGGTCTGTGATTTAGCATCTCTCTAACTTCCGGCCACTACCTTCTTCTTGAAGGTATGTAACATTGTCATTTGATTACAGTTGTTTTCTTCTAGTTTTAGTGTTATATTCCGGTTTCATGAATTCTAATTTGAGGATTCCTTATTCCTGTAATTAATTGTGCTTTCGATTTAAGGTTTTCTAATTTAGGAATTTAGAGTGTGTTTGATTGGTATAAAAAAAGCAACTAGAAAAGAAAATGTTTTCCTTGTTTTGAGGAAAACAAAAATCACCTCCACCCAAGGAAATTTTTTCCTTAAAAACAAAGAAAATTAGGTATATTTTCAAAAGTTGGAAAATGTTTTCCATGGAAAAAAATAGCAATCAAATATCCTAAGTAAAAATTTGAGTGAAAAATTGATATTTTCTATGAAAAATAAATGTAATCAAACATACCCTTAGGGATTTCTGATTTAGGGCTTTCTGTTTTATATATAAACTGATTTGTCCAATTCCTATTGAATTCCAATCACCAACGACTAGACCAAAAGGAAAAAAATTCATAACTAAGAAGTTAAGTACCATCCATTTCAAAAAGAACAAAGGTTTCAGATTTTAAAAATAAGATCTTTATTAAAATTTATTTATAATTTAATTAATTAGTTATATATTTTATTAATTAAATTTATTAAAATTACAAATCTATATAATTTGATCACAAATTAACGATTTAGTTAGTTACATATTATTTTTTAGTCACAAATCAGAATTTATATATGTCACAAATCATTTTATGGTCACAATTCAAAAAATTTATAGGTCACAATTTGTTCATCAATCACATATTAAAAATTTATAAATCACAATTTATTTATCGATCACAAATTACAAATATTATAAATCACAACTTATTATAAAATCACAAATTATCAAATTATCTGTCGCAAATTAACAATTTTTATATCACACGTTATTTTTTTGTTTAACTTTTTCATTGGTCACAAATTAACTAATTTAGCATTTGTTTGCAACCATTCTATCATATTCTATCACATTATTTTTTCTATAGTACTCATTTTCGATCACATATTTTTCATTAAAATAATATTACGCATAAATAAATAAAAAACTCATTCTTTTTAACCACATATTTCAACATCAATCAATATTCCACAATACACTTTTTGAATTTAAAAGGGCACAAACATGGCCTTATGGTTATGGTCAACAAAATAATTTGTCATCACCATTAACATCTGTGACCACCATTTCACCAATGCCTCCAGCAGTACCACCACCTCCCAACAGAAGCACCATCATCTCAAACAGATCAACTTAAATCAAAAAACACACCACATCGTCGCATCGGATCTACCACCAAGAAAAAAATATATTACAGTCACTGTCATTGTCGCCACCATCACGACCACCATCAACACCGCAACCGTCATAGTCAGCATCGTCGTCGTCACCACCACCACAGCTAGGACCACCTCCTCCACTACCACCACAGCCAACAAAACCCACCCCCAAAATCATTCCACAACCACTACAAAACTAGATCTAAAATCATTGCCCAACCATCACGGATCATTTCCAAAATATGATGACCGCTACGCTCGGATCCCAAACCTACTACTAAAATCACTACACATTACGGCGATTATTGCTGCACTCGGATGCCAAACCCATTGCTAAAACCATTAAACATCAGGACGATGACTGGGAGCAACGACGACGACACTATCACAACTGCATGAGGACCACTGCGCTCAGATTCAAAACAAATCCCAAAATCACTGGATATCACAGTGATGATTGCGTGGTGGCTGCGATGACAATGACACTACTACAACGGTGTCAAGGGACATCTCCGTTCAACGTGCTAGCATAGTGGTGTCGACGGTATGGTGGCGATAGCAAGAATGGTGGCTGTTGGAATTTTGTTGTACAGAACATAAAGAAGTCCAGAATTCGGAATGAGGATGATCGAGGCGAGAACTAGGCTCTCTGTCCTTAAGACATTTTTACCCCATCACACGGTGCTTACAATATGTGGTAAAGCGTCTCCCAAAATACAACGATCAGATACTTGCAGAAGCAGCACTTTGACTGCAAGGCAACGAACCAGAACAGAAGTACTCTCTGTAGACTATTGCAGAAAAGAAGAGTATGTATGTAGAATGATTTCATGATATTTTTGTGTGTTGTTTTTCATTGAAAGCCTGAGGACCATTCAAATAGAGGAGAGAGTTAAAGGTTGAGCAGTTTTCATCCACCACTCACGCCCACTTAACACACAGTTTTAGTAAACTGATGGGTCGGTTAATAAACTATCAAAGGGAGGGAATAATTAAATTTTTTTTAAATAATAATAATAATAATAATATTTAATTAATATTAACCCACACCCACGCCACGCCCCGACCCGACCCGCCCGGTCGGTCGGTCGGTCGGACGGACGGTGGCGGCGACGCCCGTGTGACTTTTGGTTTAGTCTAGACATTGTCTAAGACTCCCCCCTTTCAAAGACTATTGGTACCCCTTGGGGCCCAAACCCATATCCAAACTTGAAATTTATTAAGTGGTTCAAGGTTGTGTTTGCAACCTATGTGGGATTGGAACATTTTTCCAATTCTTTCTCATTTATTCCTCTTATTTATTGTCCAACTTTCAACCATAATTTCTCATTCATATTGAAGTGGTTTTTCACAATTAAATATTCTACATTCATTTGCTCGGAACGTAGAATTTAATTGAGCATTAATTTCGATACATCAAACATCGGGTCCCACTTAAAATTGTGGTCAAAGTTGACCCAATTGACCCACCACTTCCAACAATCCCCCACATGAATGGAAATTATCATGACTATGCAATGCAGACACGAACAGAGAGTATAGGCGAAAGACTTATTGCATCAGGAGAGGTAGCTTTTGGCTTTGAACCTGCCTTAGTGGAATACTATCGAGTTTACTTGGCTAATCAGTGAACTGATGTCTTGAACTGTTCGACCGTTGGTGTAAACCAAGACAACAGTATCCACACAATAACCTTTCTATTCAATTCTTAGGTTCTCATAGTTGTGTTCATTTTGGCCCTAAACAATTCTTGGGATTCATAAGTGTTTTAGAGAATTTTAAACCTCAAATTCTCATAGGAGCGGCCCCACTTCACACTTATATAGGTAATCTCCTATTAAGAGTATTCTGCTATACCCCACTTGGTTTATCCAAGCTATAGGAATCATTAAAAATTACAACTTAACCTTTTACTTTCTGCAGACAGCACTTTTTATAAAGGGATGGTTAAGTACTTAATTGAGTCTTAATAACTTAGTTGTCCCATTGAACCAAGATTTTGGGATCTCCAGTCAACAAGGTTGGATTACCATCATTAAGATTCATGCATGTTCGGCTTTAATCTCATTCCCTTTAATGGATAATATACTTGATCTCTTGGTAGACCTTTAGTAAGCGGATCCGCGAGATTCTCCTTTGATTTCACATAATCAATGGCGATAATACTATTTGAGATCAACTGCTTTATGGTATTGTGTCTACGACATATATGTCTAGACTTACCATTATACATGCAATTTTGTGCCCTTGCAATAGCAGACTGATTATCACAGTGAATACTAATTGCAGGCACCGGCTTAGGCTAACACGGGATATCCTCTAAGAAGTTACGAAGCCATTCTGCTTCTTCTCCAACTTTATCTAATGCAATAAACTCCGATTCCATTATTGATCGAGCTATGCAAGTTTGCTTTGAGGATTTCCAAGACACTGCTGCACCACCAAGTGTAAATATATAACCACTTGTGGATTTGGAATCTTTCATATCAGATATCCAATTTGCATCACAATATCCTTCTAATACTGCTGGATATCTCATATAATGTAATTCAAATTTTAAGGTATGTTTTAAGTATCGAAGTACCCTATTCAATGCCTTCGAGTGATCATTGCTTGGATTACATGTGAACCTACTCAATTTATTAACTGCGAACGCAATTTCAGGACGTGTGCAGTTCATTAAAAACATCAGACTTCCAATAACCTGAGAATATTTTAATTGATGTACAGGTTCACTTCTATTTTTTGCTAAGTGTAGACTCGTGTCTAATGGAGTATTGACTGGACTTTCATCAACGACTTCAAATCTCTTTAGCACAGACTCAACATAATGAGATTGTGAAAGAACGAGGCCATCTGGTGTTTTAGAAATTTTAATTCCAAGAATTACATCTGCTACACCCATGTCCTTCATGTCAAAATGTTTTGTTAGCATTTTCTTAGTGGAGACAATGATATCATGATTGCTACCCAGAATTAGCATATCATCCACATATAGACATACTAAGACATATGCTGTCGGTGTACTCTTATTATACACACATTTATCACACTCGTTAATTTTAAAATCATTTGACAGCATTGTTTTGTCAAACTTTTGGTGCCACTGCTTTGGCGCCTGTTTTAGTCCATATAAATATTTAACGAGTCTGCAAACCTTTTTCTCTTGTCCATGACCGACAAATCCTTCAAGTTGCTCCATGTATATTTCTTCTTCTAACTCACCATTTAGAAAAGTTGTTTTAACATCCATTTGATGAATTTCGAGATTATGTATTGCAGCAATTGCAATAAGGATTCTTATCAAAGTAATCCTCGTTACTGGTGAGTAAGTATCAAAGAAATCAAAACCTTCCTTTTGTCTATATCCTTTTACTACCAAACGAGCTTTGTATTTATCAATAGATCCATCCGATTTTAACTTTTTCTTGAAAATCCACTTGCAACCTGGAGGTTTATTTCCAGGCGGGAAATCAACCAACTCCCAAGTATGATTTTGCATTATTGATTCAATTTCACTATTGATAGCTTCTTTCCAAAAAGGAGCCTCTGGTGTTGACATTGCTTCACTGAATGTCTTTAGTTCATTTTCGATCATGTACGTTATAAATTCTAAACCGAAGGACGTAGACTTCCTATCCCTTTTACTGCGTCTGAGTTCTTCTTCATTTTCATCATCATTTGCAGTATTGTAAGTTCGTTTTGTTGAACTTACATTATTTTTGTCTTTACGAGGAAAGACATCTTCGAAGAAACTTGCATTCCTTGATTCAATTATTGTATCTTCGTGTATATCCGTAATCTCGAATTTATGCACAAGAAAGCGATATGCACTACTGTTATAAGTATATCCAATAAATATGCAATCTACAGTTTTTGGTCCTATTTTTATTTGTTTAGGTTTTGGCACTTCTACCTTTGCCAAATACCCCCACACTTTCAAGTATTTATATGAAGGTTTATGACCTTTCCATAATTCGTAAGATGTTTCATCCTTTACTTTGTGTGGTATTTTGTTAAGAATGTGATTTGCCGAGAGGATAGCCTCCCCCCACAAATTCTGTGGTAGGCCAGAACTAATCAACATAGCATTCATCATTTCTTTACGCGTACGGTTCTTTAGTTCCGCAATACCATTAGATTGAGGTGAGTAAGGAGCCGTTGTTTGATGAATGATGCCTTGTTGAGAACAAAATTCTTCAAACGGCGCTCCATATTCTCCACCTCTATCACTTCGAACAATTTTTATTGTTTTGCTAAGTTGATTTTCAACTTCATTCTTATAATGTTTAAACATTTCCAAAACCTCATCTTTGCTTTTTAATAGATAAACATAACAGTACCGAGTGCAATCGTCAATGAAAGTGATGAAATACTTTTTCCCACCTTTAGTTTGTATGAATTTCAAATCACATATATCACTGTGAATTAATTCTAAAGGTAAAGTATTTCTATCAACTGAAGGAAATGGTCTTTTGGCTAACTTAGCCTCAACACAAGTTTCACATTTGTGATTAGGATCGAAACTTAGAGAAGGTAGCAAATTTAATTTCATTAATTTGCGCACAGATTTAAAGTTTGCATGTCCTAATCTTTTATGCCATAAACAAGAAAAATCAACAATATACGCAGAAGTAGAAGCTTCATTAATCTTGTTCAATTTAGGTACAACAGTAAAGACGTTCATCGTGAACATCCCATCGGTCATGTAACATTTTCCAACGTACATCCCACTTTTAGTTAGTACAAATTTGTCAGATACAAATACTAACTTAAACCCATTCTTGCTAAAAAGAGAACCAGAAATAAGATTTTTCCGGATGTCCGGCACATGCAGCACATTATTGAGGACGAGTTCCTTGCCAGATGTCATCTTCAAGGTCACATTTCCTTGTCCTTCAACCTTTGAACTTGAGGAATTTCCCATGAACATTTGTTCTCCAATGATAGTTTTGTAATCAGAAAATACATTATTTTCAGCACAAATGTGTCGAGTGGCACCAGTGTCCACCCACCATTCCCTGAGATTCACAACACTATTACATTCAGATATTACAGCAGATAGGTGCATTTCTTGAACACCTTCAGACAGATTTTCAGTTTCAACAACATGTACACGGTCATTTTGCTTTTTAGGCTTGCGACAGTCAATTGCACGATGTCCAGGTTTGCCACAGTTGAAGTAGTCCCCTTTGAACTTCTTGTTCTTCTGGTTGTTTTCTTTTTTCTTCGGGGCAAAGTTTGAATGCTTTCTTTTCATGTTCTTCTTTGAACTTGATTCAACCATGTTTGCCTTAGCTTCCATGCTTGGTCCCCCGTTCCTCCTTTTAGATTTCTTAGTATCTTCTTCGATCCTCAAACGCACAATCAACTCCTCCATGTTCATTTCCTTACGTTTGTGTTTGAGGTAATTTTTCAAGTCTCTCCATGAAGGCGGGAGTTTTTCAATTACCGCTGCTACTTGGAATGACTCACGTACGGTCATTTTTTCAGCATGTAAATCATGGAGGAGTACCTGCAAATCTTGAACTTGGGAAATAACAAATTTAGAGTCAATCATTTTGTATTCCAAAAATTTTTCGACAAGAAATTTTTTAGATCCAGCATCTTCAGTTTTATATTTTTTCTTTAAATATTCTCATAGTTCTTTTGCAGTTTTCATTATGCTGTATACACCATATAGCGAATCATTCAGTCCATTCAATATATAATTTTTGCATAAAAAATCGGAATGTTTCCATGCGTCAAAGGCAATAATCGAAGCTCGATTATTTTTTCCTTGTTGAACAGTAGGAGGATCCTCCGTGAGAAACTTTGCCAGGTTCAGAATGGTGAGATAGAACAGCATTTTCTGCTGCCATCTCTTAAAATCGACCCCATTAAATTTTTCAGGTTTCTCTCCGTGAGGAACATGAGTTGAACCAGAATGACCAGACATTGTCGGCGTTACAGTAGCCACAGTTGGCGTCACAGCCACAGCAGGGAGAATTGCATTGATCCCAACAGTGTTAGCCATTCTGTTTTCAAAACAGAAGATCAACTAGTCAGAATTTATAAATTAAAATTCTGCAGAATAGTAATTTCGCATAAGAGTCTGCAAATGTTAGCAATAAGCAAGCACAATTTTGAAAAAATAATTTTCTAGAAAAACGTCTTAAGATTGTTAGAATTTTGTTGTACAGAACATAAAGAAGTCCAGAATTCGGAATAAGGATGATCGAGGCGAGAACTAGGCTCTCTATCCTTAAAACGTTTTTACCCCATCACACGGTACTTACGGTATGTGGTAAAGCGTCTCCCAAGATACAACGATTAGATACTTGCAGAAGCAGCACTTCGACTGCAAGGCAACGAACCAAAACAAAAGTACTCTCTGTAGACTATTGCAGAAAAGAAGAGTACGTATGCAGAATGATTTCGTGATATTTCTGTGTGTTGTTTTTCATTGAAAGCCTGATGACCATTCAAATAGAGGAGAGAGTTAACGGTTGAATAGTTTTCATCCACCACTCACGCCCACTTAACGCACAGTTTTAGCAAACTGATGAGTCGATTAATAAACTATCAAAAGGAGGGAATAATTGAATTTTTTTTAAATAATAATAATAATAATATTTAATTAATATTAACCCAGGCCCAGACCCGTTGGATTAGTCTAGACATTGTTTAAGACTCCCCCCTTTCAAAGACTATTGGTACCCCTTGGGGCCCAAACCCATATCCAAACTTGAAATTTATTAAGTGGTTCAAGGTTGTGTTTGCAACCTATGTGGGATTGGAACATTTTTCCAATTCTTTCCCATTTATTCCTCTTATTTATTGTCCAACTTTCAACCATAATTTCTCATTCATATTGAAGTGGTTTTTCACAATTAAATATTTTACACTCATCTGCTCGGAACGTAGAATTTAATTGAGTATTAATTTCAATACATCGAACATCGGATCCCACTTAAAATTGTGGTCAAAGTTGACCCAATTGACCCACCACTTTCAACAGTGGCAGCGACTAGAGAGATGATAGAGATTGGGATAGAGAGAGAAGACAAAATGGAAAGGATGACAATGAACAGGGTTTTGGTATGTATGATTAGGTAGGATGAATATGTATATTTAATTTTAATATAATTATTAATATATTAATTATTTATTAAAAAAATCTAATTTTTGAAATAGTAAACCTAATCTATGATTTATGAAATGTGATCTCTAAATATCTTCTTTCCCATAATTTAGATTTTAAGAAATCAAAAAATTATTTTTGGATCCACTTAGTTAATTTTGTAGAAGTGATTTTTTAAGAAAACGGACTTTATGGCTTCCAAAAGAAAAAGCTCTTTTAAAAATTAATTTCCAAACACCATTTTAGGTGCTTTTCTGAGAAGGTTCTTTTTCAAAAAGTAAAAGCAAAAGAAAAGTCCTATCAAATTGGCACTTGGTCTTGTTTTTGGTTGGTTAGATACAAATTTTTGAGTGGATTGAGATACAAATAATTTCAAATAGCGTATCAACTGAGAGAAGGATCAACACATGTTAGGTTTGGCATTGACAGTATTTGGTGATCAAGTTAGTTTGGTATAAAAGTTTGTCCATGTTATTCATTCTTTATTTTTATTTTATCATGATTTTATTAAATATTTTATATACTAACATACAAAAAATTTAATAAAATAAGGAAAAATAATAAATAATTTTTGAAAAAAGTAAAATATATAAAGAACAAAACGTGAGTATAAATATTTATTCCCTTTAACTTTAAAGATTGTTTGTATTATGATCAAGGCGCAAATTGAAAATAAAGAGTCCTTTAAATATGCTCTTGGATGATACCATCTTAGATTACATGAATTTCTTATTTTTAAAACATAATTAAATATTAATTTCAATGAAAAACTATTCGAATCTATTGTTAGAAAAATTATTACCTCTTCTCCAATCACTTGAAAGGTCAAAGTATTATGTCTGCCCGTATAAGCCAACCATTAAATTGAAATTTTGAAGTATTTCGACCAATAAAAGCATAACAATGATTAATACGTTGTTCTTCATTCGTGTGATTCAAAATTTGATGATAAAATCATAAATCACTTGACATTTTTATTTTGTCAAACCCATATAAAAGTTGGAAAATTTTGTGACACGAAAATCCAAAATTTCCATATTTAAATAGGATAGAAACTAGAAACTACACACACTTTTAAAGACTGAGGACCCATAACAATACCACATGAAAAGGTTGGGAACCCAGACTTAATTTTCCCAAATAAAAGCTGCTAATAAAAATAAACTTTATTAAAAATAAAAATAAGCACTTGATAACATCAAATCCATGTTTAGTTCAGTTACAAAAGTTGATTAATATTTATGTGAAAATCAACAATTAATTTTAATCACGCATTTTATGAAATTCACAACTTTTCAACTCTATACATTTCATCAATTCTTATCAAATTTTATTATAAGTAATATTTTTATCTATACTAAACAGGAACTAAATGGGTCTCAATTGGGGTTTGTGGTCATTTGGTTCAATAATATTATTTTGGGAGTTTTAATAAAAAAGGGGGCCTCTTTTGCAATTTATGAAAAATGAAGGGTGTATATAATATTTAATGTAAATTTTTAGCATCTTCATCCAAACAGGTTTGACAAAAGTTTGCCCATATTCTGAGTCAGTTGTGCTACCTGCATAGGCTCATTTGCATAAAGTCTGTACAGAGGTAGACTCCACACATGGTTTCCACATGTGGGTTCCACCTCCATGTGACAGTCTTACGCAAATGGGTTTACGCAGTGAATTTTTTTCATTCCGAATTAGGGTTTCTCTTCCACAATCGACCCTCCGTTGCTCATTCACTACCAAGCAACTTCCTTCTTTATGCCCTAAACCAAACAGGTAAAATTTATACTACTAGTCCTCTGTTCCACAATGCTACTCTATACTGCATTTTTGTTCTAATCAACTTCAATGTTCTATGATGAGGATATTTTTAACCCAATTGCATTTGATAGTTTTTCCTTTCTGAATTGGGAATAATCATGAAAGCCCATTTGAATTTTGATGCTTTTGTTTTGTGGGTTTAATTTGATGTTGGCATAAAGATTGAATTTGAAGACGCTAAACCCCCCAGTTGAGTTAAATCATTATATGGTAGAACTCTGTATGGCACCCCCTTCCCCCCGTCTTCTGGCGGCGATGATCTTTGCAAGGGGGAGATTAGATAGAGGAGTGAAAGAGGAGAGAAAAAGGAAATAAATACTGTTAGGGAATAAAATTTGGTAGGGTGGATGGGATGGGGTGGGGTGAGGTGAATATTTAGATTAATTTAATATTAAAATCCTGAATTATCACCTCATTTTTGAATAAAAAATTCTTGAATCTGATATTTGAATTTGAAAGATTAAAAACGTGTGGGTGTAATTTTTACTCCAGTTTATGATCCACCTAAGTATAAAAGAATGGGAAAAATGCAGCCGAGGTATCAAACCTTTCGTTTATTAGCAGATTTTGTCCAAACCTTTAGTTTGTGCCACCGAAGATACCAAACCTTTAAAAAATACGCAGTTCAAGTCCAAATTGACGGTTTCTGTCTGTTTAACTGTCAAAACCGTCAGTTGACCTCAAAAATTAAAAATTTAATAATTGTGACCAAATAAGGTAAGGTTAAAATTGTAACTTTATAATTTTAAATTTAAATATAAAAAATAAATAAAATTTATTTAAAAAGAAAGAAAAAAAAAACCAATCTCCATCTTCAATCTTCCCAATCCCCTTTACCCCAAAAATCAAAACCACCTCCAACCGATGGCAGGGGGTCGGCACCACCCCGGTGCAGCCGGCAGCGGAGGAACAACCATAGCCAACCTCACTGCAAACTTTTTCTTTTTACCCTCTTTGCACCAAAATCCCCAGCTATTTAACCCTCTCTCCCCCTTCTCAATCCCAAATTCGTCGACCAAGCATAAATAGTGAAATTTGAATTCTGGGTTTGTTGATTATTTGGATTTTGTGGAATAATCTGCCGAAGTATGGTGGCACCATCAACGGTGGTAGTGGTGAGACGAAGGAACAGCAGAGGTGGCAGTCGGAAGAAGAATAAGGCAATTTTGGGTTTGGACTTGGTGGTTCCTAGATGGGATACGGCGAAGCCGCCAGGGCGAATGGACGCAAGCGCGGCACAACGGAAGAGGGGGAGATCGTTAAAAAAATCAGATGGATGGTGGTGGTGCAATGGGTAACGATGTCCGGGAAGGGTGGGTTCTGGTTTTTTTCTTTTAGGGTTTGGGTGGGATGGATGGTTGTGGGGTGAGTGGAGAAGATGAAGTGAATTTTGTATTTTAATTGTTTTATTATAGAAAATATAAATTTACTGTTTTAACCTTTTAAAATTAGTCAAAATTTGGTTAAATCGTTGACTTTTGGTCAACTAACAGATGAACTAACAGTTTCCGTTAAGTTGGACTTCAAGTGAGTATTTTTGAAACGTTTAGTACCGTGGTTGGCACCAACTAAAGGTTTGGGTAAAGTCTGCTAATAAGCGAAAAGTTTGGTACCTCGGATGCAATTTTCCCTAAAAGAATTGACCTATCAAAATATATTTGAAAGTAAAAAATCACTAATTAAAAAATGGTAAAAAATTTGTCCAATTCCAATCACCAGCTACTAGTCCAAAAGGGGTCCAAACCCAAATAAACTTTTATCTGTTGTCAAATTGGTTTGAATCTCAATTAGTGAAATATTAACTTTTCATCGAATGACCATTGATCATTCTTTAATTTTCAATTGCTTTGAAACGGGTTTAACACTAAACAAATAAAGATTAACCCAAATTAAATAGAATTTGTTGTAAATGGAAAGTCCATTAAAGTTTATTGATGAATGATATTTGTACCTCTGTAGCCCTAGAAATTATTACCATTGTATCCCTGATTCTTACCTATAAATATAGGGTTTTGGTTTTCAATAATACACACAAAAAGTTTATTGAGTTTTCTCTATTCTCTTTGAGTTTTATCTATTCTCTTTTCCTCTCATTTTATAACACGTTATCATCATGAAACTCTGAGAAGGTAGTAATTTTTATTTCATAATCATCTATTACGTATATCAAAATTAATTTGATAATACGTGAATTTTACATATACATATGTTGAATCTGAAATACGTGATCTCATATTTCTCAATCATTATGTTTTCTTTGTACCTCTCTTTAAATTAATTAATGTTTTTTTCCTTTACATCAACCACGTGCATTTTTATGGAGATATATTTATATTAAATCAATTGATATGCATTAATTCATGTTCATATACTCTCCTTATATTTAGATTAGCCCTTTTACGTTCTACACATGCTTATAATTTTTTTTGGTTTAATTGGTCAATGTTCTTTGTAAGCAAGCTTCAATTCCAAATCTCTATTTTGACTGATACCATATATATATAATATACAATTAACAAATAACTGTACACAACTCATCTTTTCTCTCAAATCCATTGGTTTCTGCAAATTTCATGCCTTAATTGGTTAATACTAATTCAATTATTTTAATTGCACATAATTAGAATTTCGTGCCATAATATGTGAATAGGTTTCTACATGTCACCAATTTTTTTTTTGTGTTTCACTCGACTCACGTTATTAATTCAAAATAATATTTTACATGTGTTTGTATATTAATTAATGGTGAACAATTGGATGTATTATCATTTTTTTTATGTTTAGTTATGAAACATTACATTAAATTTTTTTTTAATTGTTGTTGTTCCTGAACTAGCACAACATTATAATTAATATTCCAGAAAAATATTAATCATAGATCTATTCGTTGTTACTCCAGAAGTAGCACAACATTATAAGAATATTATTTGCTCTTGAAGAGCATAAATTATAACTCTCAATATTCCAGAAGAATATTGACATATTGCACTTGAAGAAATAATAGCAAAATATAATGTGCTCCAAAAGTAGCATATGTTTCGAAGAACATATTATTTCAAATTAGTGTTTACCCCTAGAGGAAAACACGTAATTTAAAGTCATGTTGATATTGACTATTTGATTAACATGTGACGATTAATCATATTCTATGAAACTAATTGTATTTTTTTATTATGTAGTTAAACAAATGGCAAACATTACGAAACTTGAGTTTTTGCTGCACTTGACATATCTGGTAAAAATTATCTGTCATGGATACTGGATGCTGATATCCATCTCGTCTCAAAGGGTCTAAGAGAGACAATAAAAGAAGGAAATAATAAATCTCTGCAGGATCGTGCAAAAGCACTCATTTTCCTCCGTCACCATCTTTACGATGGATTAAAAATTGAATATCTCACTGAGAAAGATCCACAAGTTCTTTGAAAAAAGTTAACTGAAAGATTTGATCATCAGAGGATTATAATCCTCCCCAAAACCCTTTATGAGTGGATGCACCTTCGTTTGCAAAACTTTAAAACGGTTAGTGAGTACAATTCTAAATTGTTCAGAATATGTTCAAAGTTCACTTTGTGTGGAGAAAAATCACCGATGAAGATATGCTGGAAAAAACTTTCTCCACCTTTCATGTCTCGAATGTGCTCCTGCAGCAGCAATATCGTGAGCGTGGCTTCAAAAGGGACTCAGAACTTATATCTTGCCAACTAGTTGCTGAACAAAACAATAAATTGTTGATGAAAAATCATGGATTACGTCCAACTGGTTCTGTACCATTGCCTGAAGTAAATGGTACTACATTGTCTGAAGCAAATACAATATTAAGACAAGAACGTGGACACGGACACAGACGTATACGTGGAATAAATCATGGAAGAAATAATCAACAAAGTTATCAACAACAAGGCAATAAATTCAAAAGGCACAAAGCAAACGAGAGCGGCAAATCTAAAAAGGAGCATGAAGAAAGTTGCTTCAGACATGGAATTAAAGGGCAGTAGGCACGTACGTGCCGTACCTCAAAATATCTTGTGGATCTCTACCAGAAATCAATCAAGGGAAAAGAAAAATTGGAGACTAATTTTGTTGATTATGATGGTCCAATTGATGTGACTCATTTGAATGTCTCCGATTTCTTTACTGATCCAAATAGAAATATTCACCATTTGGTTGGGGGTGGTGTGATAGAAGATATAGATTAATTTACTAGTATTTCTTTCGTTTTAAAAATTCAGTTTGAAATATGTTTTTACTTTTCCGCACAAAAATAAAAATAAAATAAAACTCTATTATGCACCGTTTATTTCATGATATTAAGTAATGTTTACTTCTTTAAATTTAAATTCAAGTTTTTTTAAAAATTTTGTTTATTTTGTTATATTTATAAATTCATGATGGATAATCAAGATAGTTGCTTAATTGATAGTGCAACTACACATACTATTTTTCAAGACAAAAAATACTTTTTGGACTTAATATATCGGGTGCGTCGAATATCGTTGAAAGCTCCGGAAAAACTTGTATTATTTTACCAAATAATACAAAATTATATATTGACGATGTACTTTATTCTAGTAAATTCAGAAGAAATTTGCTTAATTTTAAATATATTCGTTGCAATGAATATCACATTGAGACGATGCAAGAAACTAATGTTGAATATCTTTGCATCACTTCTTTTATATCTGGCAAGAAGCAAATAAAAGAAAAATTTCATGCACTCCCATCTGGCATTTATTTTACATTTATAAAAATGGTCGAATCAAATAATGTTACGAAACAGAAGTTCGTTGATTCAAAAAGTTTTATACTTTGACATGATCGACTTGGACATCCAGGAATCATAATGATGCGTCGAATAATAAACAACTCACATGGACATCCTTTAAAGAACCAGAAGATTCTTTTATCTAATGATTATCCATGTGTAGCTTGTTCGCAAGGCAAGTTAGTCATTAGACCTTCAACTACAAAGGTCAATATTGAATCTTCAGCTTTCTTGAAAAGAATACATGGAGATATATGTGGGCCAATACACCCACCATGTGGATCATTTCGTTACTTTATGGTATTAATTGATTCTTTTACAAGATGGTCACATGTTTGCCTACTTTCAACTAGGAATGTAGCATTTGCTAGATTATTTGCTCAAATCATAAAATTGCGAGCACAATTCTCCGATTACTCAATCAAGACTATTCGTTTTGACAATACTGATGAATTTAGATCACAAGCATTTGATGATTATTACATGTCAATTGGGATTGAAATTGAACATTCAATTGCACATATTCATACACAAAATGGTTTAGCGGAATCGTTTATTAAACATCTACAACTTATTGCTAGACCATTACTTATGAAAACAAAACTCCCAACTTCTGTTTGGGGTCATGCCATATTACATGCTGCATCATTGGTTCGTATAAGACCAACTGTCTATCATCAATATTCACCTTTACAACTTGCATTTGGTCATGAACCTGATATTTCTCACCTACGGATTCTTGGTTGTGCTGTCCAAGTTCCTATTTCACCCCCACAACGTACTAAAATGGGTCCCCAACGAAGACTTGAGATTTATGTGGGTTTTGATTCACCATCTATTATTAGATATCTTGAACCTTTAACGGATGACTTATTTACTGCACGTTTTGCAGATTGTCATTTTGATGAAATGACTTTCCCAACTTTGGGAGGAGAAAAATTACATCCTGAAAAATAAGATAGAATTTCTTGGAATGAGACAGCTCTATCTCACTTTGATCCCCGCTGCAATCAATGTGAACAAGAGGTTGAAAAAATCATTTATTTGCAAAGAGTTGCAATTCAACTACCTGATGTATTTGTTGACACGAGAAAAGTGACAAAGTTATATATTCCAGTAGAAAATATTACAGCAAAAATTAATGTCCCTGCAGGACAATCTACTGTGGCAAATGAATCTCAAATACGCCAGAAGCGTGGTCAACCAGTTGGTTCAAAAGACTCTGTACCTCGAAAAAGAAGAGTACAGGAGAAAAACCAACCAAAAGCTTCAGAAGAAATCACATTAGAAAAGATTGATCAATCAAATATTGAATGTACGGTTCCCGAAGAACCAGAGGTGTCCGAAAATAATGAGATCTCAATAAATTATATGATATCTCATAAATTATGGGAACGGAATAATATTGTTATAGACAATATTTTCGCCTTTAACATGGCTCTTGATATTATGCAAAATGAGGATTCTGAACCACAGTCTGTTAATGACTGTCGAAATAGAAATGATTAGCCAAAATGAAAAGAAGCCATACAGGTAAAATTGAATTTTTTGGAGAAACAAAAAGTGTTTGGACTAGTAGTTCGAATACCTGAAAATGTAATCCCTGTTGGATACAAATGAATTTTTGTATGAAAGAGAAATTACAAGATACAAAGTCCCACTAGTGGCTCAAGGTTTCTTTCAAAGACCTGGAATTGATTATGAGGAAACATATTTTCCCGTAATGGATACCATCACTTTTAGGTTCTTAATTAGTTTGATCGTGTCATAAGGGCTCGATATGCGCCTTATGGATGTAGTAACTGCCTACCTATATGGTTCACTTGACAGTGACATATATATGAAAGTCCCTGAAGGATTTAAAGTGCCAGGAATAAATGATACATATTCAAGAACTATGTTCTCAATTAAATTGTAAAAATCATTATATCGATTGAAACAATCCGGACGCATGTGGTATAATCCCCTTAACGAATAATTGTTGAAAGAGGGTTATAAAAATGACGATATCTGCCCATGTGTTTTCATAAAGAAAACAAATATTGGATTTACAATTGTGACAGTTTATGTTGATGATTTAAATTTAATTGGAACTCCTGAAGAGCTCAACAAAACTACAGATTATTTGAGAAATGAATTTGAGATGAAAGATTTGGGGAAAATCAAATTTTGTCTTGAATTACAAATTGAACATTTTCCAGAGGTATTATTTGTTCATCAATCTACTTATACAGAAAAAGTCTTGAAACACTTTTATATAGATAATGCACATCTATTGCCATCACCTATGGTTGTTCGATCACTTGATGTGAAAAAAAGATCCATTTCGTCCACTTGAAGATGGAGAAAAGATTCTTGGTCCTGAAGTACCATACCTTAGTGCAATTGTAGCATTAACTTATCTTGCAAATTGCACTCGACCTGACATAGTTTTTTCTGTAAATCTCCTTGCAAGTTATAGCTCTACACCAACTCAAAGGCATTGGAATGGTGTTAAACATAATTTTCGTTACCTAAAAGGTACTATTGATATGGGACTGTTTTATTCTCAAAAGTCAGGATCTGCTTTAGTGGGATATGCGGATGCAGGTTATCTCTCCAATCCACATAAAGCTAAATCACAAACAGGATATGTGTTTACACGTGGAGGAACAGCTATATCATGGAGATCTGTGAAGCAATCCTTGATAGTAACATCCTCAAATAATTCTGAGATTATTGCAATCCATGAAACAGGGCGAGAATGTGTATGGTTGAGCAATATGACCCATCATATCCAATCATCACGTGGATTGACTTCAACAAAAGATAGTCCAACAATTTTGTTTGAAGATAATGCAGCTTGTATCGCACAATTCAAGGGAGGCTATATCAAAGGCGACAGGACGAAACATATTTCTCCAAAATTCTTTCATACACATGAACTTCAGAAGAATTGTGACATTGATATTCAACAAATTCGCTCAAGTGACAATGTGGCTGATCTATTCACAAAAGCGCTGCCAATATCTACATTCAAGAAATTAGTTCATGAGATTAAAATGCGTCGACTCAAAGATTTTCAGTGATCAATATCAGGGGGAGTGGCTGTACTCTTTTTCCTTCGCTTAGATTTTGTCCTATTGGGTTTTCCTAACAAGGTTTTAATGAGACAGCATTTAATTTTAATACTCCAAAATAACTGTACTCTTTTTCCTTCGTTTGATTTTTTTTTTCCATTAGATTTTTGTCAAACAAGGTTTTAACGAGGCAAATATTTTGTAATATGTCATTCAAGGAGGAGTGTTGTAAATGAAAAGTCCATTAAAGTTTATTAATGAATGACATTTGTACCCTTGTAGCCCTAAAAATTATTACCATTGTATCCCTGATTCTTACCTATAAATATAGGGCTTTGGTTTTCAATAATACACATAAAAGTTTATTGAGTATTCTCTATTCTCTTTTCCTCTCATTTTATAACAGAATCCAATATTTTGACGACATAAAAGTTTAGCAATTTGGCTGTACTTATCCTGTTTCATTCGAGAGTGAGATTAGATTGGCATAAAGATAGGTTGTACCTAGGTTGTCGAAGGAGACGAGAAGGCTGTTGAAGTGGCATGCCTAATTCGTCCAGCAAGTTACAAACCCTTGAGGTTTCAGCTATGGCAGAAGCAACAGATGGGTACTCATCTTTAGTAGATGAACGAGCCACTGTCCGTTGCTTTTTAGAGCACCACGAAAGCCACCAATTAAACTCTGATATTGTGTAGCATCAATTGAAGAGTATTAATGATTGAGAGTCTCTTCTCATCAAAGTCATGAGCATAGACCAAAAAGTAAATTGTCAGAAATCCATTGATGTATAAAATGAGAGATGAAGACTTTCTCATGGAAATGGCCACTGACAGGGGAAGAGTGAGGGACCCCCGGGGGGGGGAGGTGGGGAACAATTATTTATTTATATATATATTTTTATATTGATCCGACATATAGAAATTTATTTATTTTCACCAGAATTGGGCTTGATGTAGGTCTGTGTTCTCTCTCCATCCCTGACCGCGGATGAAGGCGTTGTTGACAATTGACATCCACCTGATGAATAGGTCAGCCATAGACAAAGCAATGATGATAGTCAAGAGAGTTGGTGAAACCCTTTATAACAAGCAACACTCCCATTACAAAAAATTATTTGGAGCCTATAATGTTCTTTATATATCACACATAGCTACTCTTTGGTTTAAGGAAGAGGATATACACGGACAAAAGATTAAAAATCCAGAGCAAAAATTAGTGAAAAGAACCCTAAATAATGCACAATAAAGAGGCATGGCGGAGGCGGAATAGTAATGTCGAATCTACTTTCACCTCAACTTCTACTCCACCTTCTGCAGCGGTTCAGCAAATACTCAAACCAAGTTGAACAAATCCATTCCTTGTTAACCACCAATGGCTACTTCCATATTACCGATCAATGGATCAATACTCTCCTCTACAACACTCTCATCAGAGCCTACTTGAATCTCCGTCAACCCCGTACCACCCTCCTCCTCTTCACCCACATGCTTCACCACCAAGCGCCACCCAATAACCATACATTCCCTTCTGTCCTCAAAGCAATAACCTCTATTTCATCGCCCTATTTGGGCTTTAATTCGTGTTGTTCCTTTCATGGACAGTGTGCTAAAAGGGGGATAGTTGATGATCCGTTTGTACAAACATCTTTGATGTCTGTCTACTCGCAAATGGGTGATTTGAGTAGTGCGTATAAGGTGTTTGACGAAATGCATGAGCCATGTATTATTTCGCAAAATGCGATGCTTGATGCTTTTGGGAAAAATGGGGAGATGGGATTGGCCGTTTCGATGTTTTCAGGTATGGCGAAGAGAGATATTTACTCATGGACGAGTGTTATCAGTGGGTATTATAGAAACGGGTGCTTTAGGGAGGCTATTTGGCTTTTTGGAAAAATGATGGTTCATGAGGATGTAATCAGTGGCTATTTAAAGCCAACTGAGGCTACATTTGTCAGTGTTCTTTCCTCGTGTGCGAATGGGGAAGATGGCTGCTCGTTGAATCAAGGGAAACAAATACATGGATATATGATTAAGATTGAGAAAGAGTTGAGTGTTTTTATAGGCACGTCGTTGATAGCATTCTACGGTAAAATGGGTTGCTTGGGCTATGCCATGAATATGTTTAATTCTATGGCTATTAAGGAGGTGTGTACTTGGAATTCTATCATATGTTCACTGGCATCGAATGGCATGGAAAGGCAGGTCTTGGACATGTTTGAGAGAATGAAGTCTCATGCTTTGCAGCCAAATGAAGTCACATTTGTTGGGGTCCTATCAGCTTGTGCTCGTGCCAAGTTTGTGGACTTGGGTTTGGCATTGTTTCATTCAATGTCGCATGACTTTAACATTGCTCCAAGAATGGAACACTATGGATGTGTAGTCGATCTCTTAGGAAGAGCCGGGCTTTTGGAAGAAGCATACAGGTTTGTAAGGAGCATGCCTTTCAAGGCTGATGCCACTGTGTTGGGGGCTTTATTGAGTGCTTGTAGACTTCACGGGGCTGTCGAGTTGGGGAATGAAGTAGGAAGACAATTAATTCACTTACAACCTTATCATAGTGGACGGTATGTGCTTTTATCTAGCCTTTTTGCCGGAGCAGAGGTATGGACTCGTGCTGCTGAGTTTAGGAAAGCAATGGTGGATGCTGGAATTCAGAAAGTTCCAGCCTTTAGCTTGGTAAATTGAATATAGAAATTCTTCAGTGGCTTTCACCATTTATTGAGATTCGGGACTGGAATATTCATAAGATAACCTTGTGCTCTGCTCGGTGAATTTTGATGTCATTCTTCATGGAAGAAATTTCCAGTCAGTGATGAGTTGCATGAGTCTCTCCGGCTTGAAGTAGTACTTGGCGGTAATCTTCAATGAGAAGATCGAAACAGATTGAATCTCATCACTTGTACAATATTAAATTAGAAGCAAAGAGATATGCTTTGATGTACAATTTACTTTTAGTGTAAAAATGAGACAGAAATTCCAAGTTAAGCAAATTCACTCGGTGCTCAGCAAATTTAATTGCTCCATAAGCTGAAGAACCAGTTATCAGATTCCTTGAACATGTCCTACTCTCCTAAAAGAGTGAGTTGGTTTTAGCACTATTCATAGGGTTGCGTGCCCTTTCCCCCCTCTATTCGACAACTAAGTTATTTTTTATCTCACTATTATTGGAATTCATCTACAATCGTCTTTCAATTACGTTTGCATCATTATTTTCACACGCTACGCCATGCCGCATCCATTTCCCCACACAAACCCATCATTTCATATTCTCTTTTTTCTATTTCGTTTTCTTCTCTCACATGCTGTTGTTCAGCTTTCCTTTTCCTTCCCCTCATGGAATCGCCGATCTACGACCAATAATTTGGTTGCCACCATGTTGAACGTGCCCATCTTCCTTCTTCGGTATGTACAGCTTTTTCTCAGTTGATGAGGCAACTATTTGAATCAATTCTAAGAATAAAATTTTTGTTTTTCGAATTTTGATAATAATTATTTATTAATTAGTTTCATCGCTGAGTGAGCATTTTTAAGTGTAAATTTGTTAACATTTTCGCTTTTTGATGAAAGTAATTTGGGTTAATTTTTGTGATCTTTTTTAGGTCAAAACAGGATTAACGATGGAGTAAATTGTTCCTATGCAGGGATCTGTACGGTTTTTTTTTGCTTTTGGTGTGATTTTCTTATGTTTTAGTGTGTTTCTGTGTGTATGTTGTGTAGATTTCATTTTTATGTGAAGGGTTTAGAATTTGAAGTCTTTCTATTGATTTTTATGATCATCTACAGATTACAGACACCAAATCCTAAATCAGGCATAATCATTTTTCTGAGTAATAACAATAATTTATGTTCATTGGCACTGCTAATGATAGATCATGCTTCTTATGTGATTTGAATGGAAAAACTTGTTTTGTTTTTCATTTAGCATGATACTCGTGTTGATTACGTCTTGGTTGTTAAGGTGGTCTCGTGTAAATCCACTTTTCATTGCTCAATTACATGGTATAATTCTACAACGATGAAATATATATGTACATATAGTCTTTAGAAATTCATACAAAATCCACAATTATTATCTAATCATATAGTCCAAGAAAAAAAAAAATCACATTTAGGTTGAGCGCTGCTGCGCTAGTAACTTTACATATTAATTGCCTAAAATGAAACCCAAATTTTGGTTGAATTTTGAGAGCTTATTTTCCATTTTTTAATTGGTGATATATTGGTGCAGATGTTGTTTATATTAAAAGAGAAACAAAATGGACATGTCTTGTGTTTATGGGCAATATCCCAATTCTACCTTTGGGAAGTCCACTGCCTATCCAAGTTCACTCTTCACAGCTCAGTTTCTAGCAGCGCTTCAAAATAGCGGAATACGTACTTCTAATATCGAGTTCTCGACTCATATAATAGTGTCTAGAGCAGAATTGGATTTAAAGGACTTTAATGTGGATGTCGAGCTTGGCAATGACAAGTTATAGTAGTGGTGCTGGCATTTTGAATGGGAAAGCTGCCAAAAGGTCAGAGACTACAGCTAAAGAACATCAGTTGTTGAGGGTTCGAGAGGAGAAGAGCGCACCAATATGAACATCTTCTTATCATCCTGCTTTGGCAAAGTCTCTCTCTCTCTCTCTCTCTCTCTCTCTCTCATTAAAATTTTGTTTGACTGCCATTTTACAATACTATAAGTGCATGAGTATTTTACTTGTGTTAAGTAGAGGGTGTTGGAAGATGCTTGTAAAAGATTTGGAGCTTCGACCTATTCTGGGAGATACCATTGGTAACCCAGAACATATGAGAAAAAGGGTAAGTTACAGTTTGTTAAAATTTTGTCCAATTGTATAATGATTTTAGGTTGGTTTTGTTCTGTACTGCTGGATGCTTAGTTGATAGATAATGTTTGGTAGATTAATGATCTACTCTCAGTATCTGCATTATTAGATTGAGTAAAATATGACCCCTTGAAGGCTATAGCAAGCAAACCACTTATTGAGTTGGAAAAATGATGAGAACATTTTTTTGTTCTTCAGTAACCTTCCATGTAGATTGCTAAGATCATTTACCTAAATTTCTATTTTTGTAAAATAGGAGGATACGCAAAAATACCAATTGACCTGGTGTAAGATATCACATTGTTCGAGGAACCCACCGGAAATTCCTTCTACCCCTATCGTACTCCAGATTGGTAGTTTCCACAAGGTTTTGAAATGCTGACCACACTGCCTCTCTTCAACCAGATTGCTCAAAGACTAAAATTCTGGAACTTTCATAAAAATGCTATCAAGGAGATAATGTAATTGTGCTTCTGATAGAGCTTTATGCTAAAAGATGGTCATAATCCAAATTGAAATAATATTCATTTTCTTAATCAACTAAGAAATTTCAGAGTTGGGATAGGGGATTGATTGACTGGTATCTCAATGAACCCTACCATGCAGTTGGGGTAAAATTTGTTATCCTGTACTGCAGACAAATATTTAGCATTGTATAACTCAATTTTTGACACATTGGAACTGCAGTAAAATCGCACCTATCCACATGTTTTTACATTTACGCTATTACATTGTCAATTATGTTGTGTCACGTGCCTTGCACGTGCGTCACACTAGTATCTTTAAAAGACACACTTTGTATCCATACAAGGTTTAACTTGTAGAGAAAAAGTGATTCGAGTAATCGAGAAGGGATTATTGCCGTTCTTCACTGTATTCTCTTCTGCCAAACCTAACTCCTAACAAATAGAAAGAAAGGTGCATTCAAGATAATTCTAAAACCAACCTAGTCTAAACTCCATCTAATCCACAGTGAAAATAAATTAAATCTACCTTTTCAAGTATACCTTGTATATGACAACAATTTCTCGCAATAATGAAAAACGGGGTCATACCAATATGACGGAGGTACTTAGTCCTGCAAAACTCGTGTCAATTCTAGACATCGAAATACCCATATCCTTTATCAAGAGACGTTTCCACTTGTATACAGAGTTCAACTATATAATGATTTAACTCAATTGGGTGGTTTAGCGTCTTAAAATTCAATGATTATGCCAACATCAAATTGAACCCACAAACAAAAGCATCAAAATTCAAATGGGTTTTCATGATTATTGCCAATTCAGAAAGGAAAAACTATCAAACTGAATTTGGTTAAAAAAATTCCTCATCATAGAACATTGAAGTTGATTAGAACAAAAATGCAATCTAGAACAGCATTGTGGAACAGAGTACTACAGAGATAAAATGAAAAAGGACTAGTAGTATAAATTTTACCTATTTGGTTTGGAGCATAAAAGAGGAAGTTGCTTGGTAGTGAATGAGCAACGGGGGATCAAATGGGGAAGAGACAAACCCGAACTCGGAATAGGGGCAAACTTTGTCAAACCTGTTCCCAACCTTTAACGTGGTATAGTTATGGGTCCTCAACTTTTAAAAGTGTGAAGTTTCTAGTTCATATCCTATTTAAATATGCAAATTTTGGATTTTCGTGTCACAAAAGCTTCAACTTTGACATTAAAATCACATCCAACTTTTAGATGAGTTTCGAAAAAAAATGCTTAGTGATTTATGATTTTATCCTCTAATTTTGAATCACCCGAAAGAAGAACAACGTATTTATCATTGTTATGCTTTTATTGATCGAAATTCTTTAAAATTTCAATTCAATGGTTGGCTTATATGGGCAGACATAATACTTTGACCTTTTGAGTGACTGAAGAAGAGGTAATAATTTTTCTAAAAATAGATTCGAAGAGTTTTTCATTGAAATTAATATTTAATTAAGTTTTAAAAATAAGAAACTCGCGTAATCTAAGATGGTATCATCCAAGAGCATATTTAAAAGACTTTTTATTTTCAAATTGTGCCTTGATCATAATACAAACCATTTTTAAATTTAAAGGGAAAAAAATTATACTCACTTTTTGCTCTTTATACATTTTACTTTTTTCAAAAATTATTTATTATTTATCCTTATTTTATTAAATTTTTGTATGTCAGTATTTGAAATATTTAATGCAATCATGACAAAATAAAAATAAAGAATGAGTAACGTGGACAAATTTATAGACCAAACTAACTTGATCACCAAATACTGTCCATGCAAAACCTAACATGTGTTGAGACCTTCTCTCAATTGACTTTGCTTTTGCTTTTACTTCTTGAAGAACCTCCTCAAAAAAGTACCCAAAATGGTGTTTGGAAATTAATTTCTAAAAGAACTTCTTCTTTTGAAAGCTACATTAAGTCAGTTATTTCATTAAAAAACACTTCTACAAAATTAACTAAATGGGTTAAAAAATAATTTTTTGATTTCTCAAAATCTAAATTACTAGAGAGAAGATACTTAGAGATTCCATTTCATAAATCATATATTAAATTCACTATTTCAAAATTAGATGTTTTGTAAATTAATTAATATATTTTAAATATTAATAATTATATTACCAAATTAAATATATGTATTCATCTTACTCAACCATACATACTGAAAACCTAATCACTTTCATCCTCTCCATTCTCTGTTCTCTCTCAATCCCAACCTCTCTCATGTCTCTAGTCACCTGCGCGCCGCCACCATCCTTGCTAGCACCACCAAACCATCGTCACCACTACTGCTGGCATGTTGAGCGAAGATGTCGCTCGACACCGTTGCAGTAGCACCGTTGCCGTTGCCGTTGCTGTCGTCGCCATGCGGTCATCACGGTGATGTCTAGTGATTTTAGGATTTGCTTTAGATTTGAGCACAGTGGGCATCATGCAGTGGTGATGATGCTGTCGTCGCTATTCCCAATCATGTGTAATGATTTTAGTGGTGGGTTTGGCATCTGAGCGCAACAGTAATTGCCATGATGTGGAGTGATTTTAGCAGTGGGTTTGGGATCCAAGCGCAGCAGATATCATATTTTGGATCTGATTTATGATGGTTATGCAATAATTTTGCATTTGGTTTCGTAGTGATCCTGGAATGATTTTTGGGTGGGTTTTGTTGGTTGTGGTGGTGGCGGAAGAGGTGGTGCTGGCTGTGGCGACGACGACGTTGGTTGTAGCAGTATTGGTGGTGATCGTGGTCGTGGTGGCTGCGACGGTGATTGTAATAAACTTTTTTCTTGGTGTTGGATCTGCCACGACGATGTTGTAATGTTTTCTAAAATGGGTTGATTTTTTTGATGTGGTGGTGTAACTGTCGAGAGATAGTGGTGGTTTTGGTGAAGGAGGCTGTGATAGTGCCACTGGAGACAGTGAAAAGATGGTGGTTACAAGTGTTGGTAGTGGTCACAAATTATTTGGTTGATTGTGATAATTAAATTGGTTAATCTGTAACCAATGAAAAAGACAAATTGTGATCAAAAAATAATATGTGACCTAAAAAATTATTAATTTGTGATCGATATTTTGATAATTCGTGATTGTATAATAAGTTGTGATTCATAATTTTTGTGATTTGTAACCTATAAATAAATTGTGATTTATAAATTTTTCATTTGTGATCAACGAACAAATTGTGACTTATAAAAATTTTTAATTGTAACCATAAAGTAGTTTGTGACATATAAAATTCTTATTTATGACCAAAAAATAATACGTGACTAACTAAATCATTAATTTGTGATCAAATTGTATAGATCATTGATCTTAATATATTTAATTAATAAAATATATAATTAATGAATTATATCGTAAAGAAATTTTAATAAATATCTGATTTTTGAAATTTGAAACCTTTGTTCTTAGCTTTGAAATGAGTGATACCTAACCTTTTAGTTACGAGTTTTTCCCTTTGAAAAGGGATAATAGTTTATTTGGGCTTGGACTCCTTTTAGACTAGTTGCTAGTGATTGGAATTCAATTGGAATTGGACAAATTGGCTGTGGTTGAAAAAAAAAAAGAAAGAAAAAGGGAAGAAGATGTATACACGAATAGAGGACTAAAAATTGGGGAAGAATTAGACACACACAGACGACAAACAGGGAGAAAAAGACAGACGGCCATGGGGACAAGAAGGAAAATAATTTCAGATGTTTTTGTGCAATAATTCATCGATAATTATACAAGTAGTTTGTGAATTAATCATGTTCTGTCATTTGCTCGGTGATATCGTCTAAACTTTATTTATTTAATTCAGATATTTTGTTACGTTAGATTATTTTTGTACTAAGATTACAATGAAACTTATATCATGAATCTTTGACTCTTGATTTTATTTATTTTTGACATTTAAGGCACATTTTCAATTCATGAATGATTGACATGGATTTAATTTTCTCTACAATTACATACGCAATAGTAGTATGAGTTTTGTGGCTTGTTTCATCTTTGAAATATTGAAAATAAGTTAGACAAAATGTTAGTTGTCTAGAGCTCGATGATTATAGAAATATACTGTTATACTTTACATGATTTTTAAATATTAATAAATCTTTAACGCATTCATATCTCAGACCTTAAGTATTTGGCAATTCCATTTTTGAGAGAACAAGTTTACAATTCCAAACTTAGGTGATAAATAAATAATTAAAAGTATCTTATTAATTACATATATTAAGGTCACAATTATACAATTTATGATCATAATTATGTACTTATAGGTCTCAACTTATTTACTAATCACATATTATCCAATTAATTGATCACAAATTATTTTTCGATCAAAAAATACATTTTTTTATAGATCACAATTTACTTATCGATTACCAATCACAAATGTTATAAATCACAATCCATTTCTCGATCACAAATTATCAAATTAGTTAGTTACAATTTATTTCTCAATCACAAATTATTATTGATCACAAATTATCAATTTTTTAGATTACATGTTAAGTAGTTGGTCACAAATATCAAATATCCCACCCCAATCCCACCACCAACACCAATATTTGATCACAAATCAATCAAATACTTGATAAAAAAACCTAAATAGTTGGTTACAAATAATAGTCATCCCACTCCCACCTCCAACACCAATAGTTGGTCACAGTAATCTAAATAATTGATCATAAAATGATCACAGACACTTATCATTCCACTCCCACCCCAAAATAGTTGGTCACAAACACCTTATTACAAACACTTTTTCACCGTACCGTACCGCACCCATCCCATCCCAACCCAACCCAACCCAACCCAACCCATTTCCCATTCACATTGACACCAATCGAAAGAGCCACTACCACCGCCATGCCACCATCATCTCACCACCATTTGCAAAACACCAACAATAACCAATAAAAACCAATCCCAAAACTCCAACTAAGAAATAGATAGAAGAAAGGAGAAACCACACCAAAATACCCCGAAATCACAGCAAGCACAACACCACCATTTGCAAAGCACGAACAATAACCAATAAAAATCATCCCAAAACACTGATTAAGAAACATATCGAAGGAAGAAGAAACCACACCAAAATTTCCTCTAGGTCGCGACGAACACCACCACCACCACTTGTATCATTGCCATTACTACGATCACTTGCACTGTCGATACCAGCACCACCTCAACACAGCACGACCACCACCTGCTCCGTCACTACCAGCACCACCACACAACACTGCGACCACCACCAACTCAACTTTTATAGTCACCACCTACACCGTCACCTAGGGGTGTCAATGAGCCGAGCAAAAGCTAGGCCAAAAAATTGAGGCTCGAGCCTTACCAAGTCAAGTTGGCTCGATTTTTTTCCATGAAAAAGGTAGCAGCTAGTTGCCTTAGAGGCAGTTGCTTTATTTTTTTAAAAAAATTTCAAGCCTGCCCGCAACCCATACGGGTCGGCTCGAGCTCGGCCCGACAACTCAAATCGAGCCTCGAGTGGGGCCGGCTCAAGCTTTTTACGGACAGGGCCACGGGCAGCCCGAGCCCGTGAGCCAAGTTGCCATCCCTACTATCACCACAACTACAATTTATAAACCACCAACAAAAATCACCCAAAACTCTGATTAAGCAGCATATCGAAAGATGAAGAAATAACACAAAAATCACCTTGAACACTTCATCACCATTGTACAGAGACGACACCATCGTTGAGCGATTTCTCAGCATAGTGTCGCTGCAGCGATGATGTTTTGTAAAGACGATGACACTGTTTATCATCGTAGTGCAGATCATCGTGGCTGCCATCTTCTCTAAAAAATGCTCCTATCTTCTGGCGAAGGTGATCCGTGCAAGGGAGAGATTAAATAGAGGATGGAGGGAGGTGAGAAAAAGGAAATAATTGTTGTTTGTGAATGAAATTTGGTAGCGCGGATGGGATGGGGTGGGGTGAGGTGAATATTGAGATTAATTTAATTTTTTAATATTAATATTCTGAATTAGCACTTAATTTTTGAATTAAAAATTTATGAATTTAAAAGATTGAAAACATGTGTGGGTGTAATTTCCAACTCCAATTTATGATACCTGCTTCGCCTAAGTATAAATAATTAACCTATCAAAATCACTTATTTAAAAATGGTAAAAGAATTATTTAAAAGTAACTTTTTAGCTTCTTTGCTTAGACAAACATGCTTGTTGGTGTCTTTACGCCTGGTTTGTGCACCTTTAATTTCAAAAAATGTATTATGAAATAGTGATTGATGTTAAAATATATGGTTAATTTTTTTTTATTCATGTGTAATATTATTTTAATAAGATATATGTAATTGAAAATGAGTACATTAGAAAAAAAAATATGGTAGAGTGATCGACAAACAAAGTCTTAATCTGGTACTAGTACGGGTATATTGACCGCCAACAAAAGAATCGAAAGATTGCTTATTCATCCCTTGGGGCATAGCCCCGTAGTGGAAAGGACAGAAGTGAGGTTATTTCACGTCTTGCTGACGGTCGCAGTGTGGGAGTTCGATTCCTAAGACATGTAATTACACTTCTTATAGGCGCAGTGTACAAACAACTCTTATTCCTGATCTGTTGGGGACAAATCTCATGATTTATCTCCCTTATAAAGCTCTAGCGGCGAGGCGGCTCTCTAACATTGGGTTCAATCTTTATTTATTTATTTTTTACTTTTATTTTTTTTAAGATTGCTTAATCGCCTGAATGCTGCAAACGAAAACCAGAAAAAAGTAGTAAAATGGAAGAGCAGAGCGGCGGCTCGCGCCGAACACGGTCGCAAGCCGCGCCGGACTGGACTGTGCAGGAATCGGTGATTCTTATAAACGAGATCAACGCGGTGGAATCGGAATGGGGTGGCACGTTGCCATCCTTCCAGAAATGGCAGCAAATAGTGGAAAATTGCAATGCGCTAGAGGTTAACAGGACCTTGAATCAGTGCAAAAGAAAATGGGATGCATTATTAAACGAATACAAGAGGTTGAAGATTGAAGGAGACGTAGGAGGAGCAAATGGATCATTGGATATCGAGGTTTTTAGGGCAATTGACAGGTGTGTCAAGGCCAAAGGGAAGAAGAGCGACAGTCATGGCACGGCGGCTGAGATTGAGGTTGAGACCGTGGCGGAGGTGCAGTCTGTGATGGATACTGACCCGGATTCTGACCCAGAAGCGCAGGGTCCTCCGACCACATTCTTCTTGGAAACGGGTAATTTTATTGTTGTAGTTCAATTTGTTTGTTGAGTCGGCAAATTTAAACCCTTGTTGAGCAATCTAGGCCTAGAAATTTGTTGCGCTTTTGATGTAGTTTTCACAAATATGGTAATTCTTGAGGACATTGAAAAATGATTTATAATATAGGAAGCAGTAGATCCAGTGGTGAATGCTGATACCATATAAGCTGCGCTTAAGAAGTTGTACCTTTTTCAAGTAAAATGAGCTCACAGATGGCCCTTAATGCATTGCTTCTTTTTTAAGAGCCAAATCAAGAATTGGGAGATCCATAGATCAGTTTTCCTTCCCGCAAGAATGACATGACTCGTCTTTGTATTTCATAGGCTTGTTCCCAAACTCATTTTCAACCACATATTCACTCGATACAATAATTTTGCACGTAAACCTAAAACTTTTCCCAACTTTTAGCCGCACATTCTCCAAAAAAAAAAAAAAAATTAAATAAAAAAAATAATAATAACTTTAACAAAATCTATTCTAAAAAAATCTCTACAAACAGGGCCATAATTTACAATTTATACAAAACACATGCAACCTTCATCAGAGATGTATATGAGTTGGGGTGTTAATTTCTGAAAATCCTTTCTTTTTCTCTTAAAAAGACCAGATATTTTCATTATAACAACTTCGTCAGAGTAATGTGTAAGGGTGTTCATTTAAGAAATTCTTTTGCTAATCTAGGGGACAAGTTATTGATTATTATTAAAGGCGGTGAATGTTGACGATACAGTATGTGAAGAACTTGTTCATAAAATTAGTTGTATTTCAGAATATATGTCAATTAACTAGAGTCACAGTATGATTAAATCTTATATTTTATATTTTGAAAGTATTTTTTGATGAAAGTTGTAGATTTTAAAATGCATTAATGGTTTTTTATTATACTTTTCAAATTTTTTGCAGCTTTTAGTTGGAAACAGAAGATTAATCTGTGTTTACTAATTTATAATTTTGTATCATTAGGTACCAAGAAGCAAGGTCAGAGGATGAAGCGCCAAAAGCGCAAGATTCAAAGGTTAAATCCATGGGGATACGTCACGAGTGGGAAAATAATGTTAGAGCAATCCAGCAGAAATGAAAAGATGTATTCAAGTGCAGATGAGGAGAGCAATGTAGAAACAAAGGAAGAAACACTAGCTCAAATTCTACGGGAAAATGCAATGCAGGTTAATGCAATACTTGAAGGAAACCTAGCGGAGGATGTGGAGTACAGATTAGCTGATCTGAAAAACATGGATGCTGTACAGATTGATTTCGCTAGACGCCAAGGTGACAAGCTTATTGACCATTTTGGAAAAATTTCAGATATCCTTAACCAGCTTTGTGATTTAGTCCGACAATGAAACTTGATTTTCATTGGCTAATACCGTGTCTAAATTTTCTCGCATTCTGTAAATGTAGAATGGTAAGAGGACACTGGCAGCCTCTGTAACTTACCAAATGTTCGATTTATTTTATGTTAATTAAGCTCCTAGTCAAGAGTACATCTGATACATTATATGTGCACAAATGCTGTGAATGTAAGAAGAATTTACTATTTACAACAAAGAATCTATGTATAGAGGTTGTAAAACCAAAAGCAAATCATGCTGTGAATGTACAAAGCATATGGTACATGTGTGCAAGTTCTATTGAAAATGGACAACAAAAATGACTTATTTTTCATAAGCTGTTACTGTTTGTTAATCAGAAAGTATAGGATCTTTCACTGCTAGGTTGAGTTTCAAGCTAAATGTAAGTTGGAGTTGAAATCCTGGAGATGCTATTATAGTGAAGGATGGGCAAAATTCCAGAACTCCTATCCAACATTCTCAACTTGTGCCCTCGAGGAATTCTCCAAACCATTTGATTGATAAAATCCATAGACGTCCCTATGGGCATTGGTGATGAGGCATAGCCCCTTGGTTCTTTGTGCTATTTGTATAGAACTGCTTCGATGTTCTCCAAAGCAATAGATGAGAACCTGGCATCAGATTTCTGCAGCTTAAAATTTCATATGAATACATTAAAAATCTTGATTAATTTTACCTTGATCATTTGATGCTGATGGGCCTAGTGTTAGTGCATTTATCCTAATCCTAGCATCAAGCAAAATGAAATCAGTACCAAACAAACACACATTTATAGTGGTACACCCTAAATGTAAGAGCTATGTCCACTTGCCACTTGAAAGTTTACGCCCTGTTTGAGCCGCATTCTTTCAAAAAAAAAAATACATTCTTAAACAAGAATTTGACATCATTTCAACCATATATTCTTCAATAAAATAATATTACACGTAAATTCAAAACTTTTCCTCATTTTTAACCACACATTCTCTATCAATCTACTATTCCAAAATACATTATTTCAAAATAATGTGGCTCAAACACACACTATATTGTGAAGCAATTTACAATTATCTCACTTCTTGTTCTGCATCTCTCATATGTGGGAATATTAAGATGACACATGTACAGAATGCTTAAATACCCTTGAATTCAAGAAACACATAAAAAATCTGCAGTCAACAGGAAAAATATACAATACAATTAGGATCCACGCAGTTCCACAATTAGTAAATTTCGATGCCTATTGGATCTTGAGTCTTAATATGCCATTAGAAATAAATTTTGAATCCAGTGTATTTGGTGAAAATTGATTTTCGTATACTTCAGGGTTTCATTCCTTTTGTAGGTTATAAATGTGCAGCAATATATGAAGTTCAATGCGTAGAATATATCCAAAAAATTTCCAAGATGATGTATGTTAACTTACTCAGTTACTCTAGACACAGAAATGTAGCTACAGCTGGATCACGGATCTGCAGAATTTGAAGTGGTATCTAGTGCAATTACTCTCAGTTTGTTCAATTCTGGCAGGATAACCTTACTAAGATCTGGTCTGTCTTTCCTTTGTAGTTCAGAACACTTGAGTGCTAATTTTGCAAAGCTTAAGGCCTCTTCAACCGGCCAATCAGGGATCGATGGATCGAGCATCTCACCTAAAGTCCCTTTCTTGATCGCTCTTTCAACATGATGAGTCAGACCCATAGGTGGCTTGCCTGTAAGAAGCTGTAAGAATATGATTCCAAGTGAATATATGTCGGACTTAACACCAAGCATGCCAGTTTGTTGATACTCAGGATCAATATAGCAGAATGTTCCAGCAGTAGATGTCACAAGGTATTGAGTGACACTGTCTGCCACAGACGGAGGGACGAGCCGGGCCAAGCCCACATCACCAATTTTACTTACTAAGTTACGGTCAAGCAAAATATTGGCAGGTTTTAGATCACGATGCACAAGTGGCTCAGGCTTCATCTGATGGAGGAAAAGCAGTCCCGTGCCAATTTCAGCAGCGATTTGGAACCTCTGCTGCCAAGATAGTGGAGGAGTTTTTCCATGCTGGAATAAACGGTCTTCTAAGCTTCCGTTGGGCATGTATTCATATACTAAGCAACCATACTCAGGGCAGGCTCCTAGAAGAAGGACCATGTTGGGATGCCGTACAGCACTCAAAATTTCAACCTGGAATTATTGAAATGATACAATAAAATACTAAAATTTAGAGATACGGACCACTTGTATATAAATTGAAGGTACATGATTGATATAAAACATATTGGCATGCTCCCGAAACATGGTTTCTTACAGTGGACTTCTCGTTTAACAAGCCAATTTACTATCCAATACATTGTTCTTTTCTCATTTTTCCGATTCACGTATAACCATGTTTTGTGAAAGCATTTTTATTGCATTCACATACCTCTTGCTGAAACTGAGATCTTCCTTGAGTAGCATCAGGACGAAGAACCTTAACTGCAACAGGAGTGTGGTCAAGATAGCACTTATATACTGGCCCATAACCTCCTTCTCCAATCTTATGACCTTGTGAAAAATAATTCGTGGCAACTTCAATCTCCTCAATTGAGTATTTCCTGTATCTGACATCTGAATTTGCCAAAGCATTTAGTACCTTAATCTTCTCTTCAGCTTCTTTTAGCGCTTTCCTTTCTGCATTAATTCGCTTTTGTGCTTCTAACTCTGCTATTCTCTGTGCAGCTTCAGCATGCTCGAGGGCTGCCCTTGACTTGGCCTTTTCCTTTTCTACAAGTGCCAATGCAGCTTCTTCTGCTAATCGAGCCTCTTCCAGTCTTCGTTGTTCTTCCATTTTCCAGTGCTGGAGCTCTTTTGCCTAAATTATAGATGTTATAGAGACTGCACAAATTATTAAAGACATGAGCAACAGAAAGTTTCTCGTGCCTTTTGTCTTGCTGAGAGTGCTTCCTTGCACGCGGTACTGTACATATCCATAGTTTGCTTGAGCTCCAGCTTTAACCTTCTCATTTCTGCTTCTATTTCCTCCTGTAGTCATAAATTGATTAATAAAAACTCCAGTTTTCTCCACAAATATAGCAAAGAAACTCTGAAATTTGCTATAAACAATATCTGATATCTAGAAGAAATATTTGAAGTGGATGTCCATTTTCCAGCACATTAATCATTTCCAGAAAAGGAAATAATTTCTTTTTTTCTTCTTTTATCATTGAAAAACTCGTAATAAAAATATAAATTTTGAATCCAGGAGATGACAAGCCTGATTTCTTACATACTTTTATTGTACTAAATGTCACTGAGGTCTTATCTCTTTCATCGAAGGTATAAAAGGGATTTTTATGAAAAACACGTTTCATGTCTAAAGATACGGATTAAGCGCCATTTGGAGAGCAAGAACAAAAGCAAGGGATACAGAAAGAAATGAAGTGATGGAGATGTAATTGCTAGAATTAATTCGTTGATTCACATAGAATCCATGTCCTAGGTGTATCCAAAAACATTCTTTTCTAATTCCCATTCCTTGAGGTCGAGGGGAATTCACAATTAAATTCCAAGATACATACACAAGTGCTCATTTTAAACGCATTCTTCCAATTCATTGAACTTAAAAACTTTAAAAGCATAAAGGCATTGAAAACATCCAAATATCAGCAGTCAATTGTATAGTAAATTCTGCCATGTCTTAGTCTGAAACTAATTAACCACTTCTCATAAAAAAAAATATATATATATATATATGTGTGTGTGTGTGTGTGGATAAAATTTCAAATATGTGGAGAGATAATAATGTTCGCAGGTAACTTACGTCTTGTAAATGATGTATGTGGATCTTAAGAAGAGACGACCTTACCATTGACTGTGATGTGGATGTTCTATCATCCTCAAGTGAGGCATACGAAAATTCCAGTGGGATTGTGCCTACCGATTTTCGTCCAAGTTGCCATGACTCAAAAGCGTGATTTTCTATGTCCGATAAGCCTGAAAGCTGGGAAGGGGTATGACCACTTTCAAAGCTTTCACAATATGAAGGAAACATGTCAATGCTTTTCCTTCCAGAGCTGACAAAGGATATGTCAGTGTCTTGTGGCGAGAGATCATATGGTTTGCCATTTGGACCCATCCTGTGAGTAAATGGCGACCTGTTTGCAGTAAAACACTTAAGTTTGCTTTCGTAGGATATATAAAATGTGAAGACATTTAAATGAATAAATATTTCCCTACTTTAACAACTTGAGCATTTAGATGAGATGGTTTAACGTGGTATGCGGGTAGGCAAAGATCCTAAGTCTTGCTGCCACCCATTCATAAAAATTGTTTATGCATTTTACAATGAAAAAATGAACAGGTCTGCACTTGAGAGGGTACATTGCGACAAAACTTAAATGAATAAAATTCATTCTTCTCTCTAATGGCTTAAAGATTTAGAAGAGGCACTTTAATTAAAGTTGCCATATAACAGTAATGCAAAAATCAAATTTTGTCATCATTTTAATGTAGCGTGAAAATTGAAGGCTGATCCCAGTAAGTATTGTGTGGGGTGGGGGGGGGTGGGGGGGCA
>NC_036240.1:959702-975685 GCF_002742605.1 Olea europaea var. sylvestris
GGTTTGGTTCAATTTAAAGCCACGGTTTAACAATGAAAAAATTAATATATATCAAATAAGTTAAATCATAAATACTAGTCTAAAATATCATGTTAAAACATAAATTGTATTACTAAAAAAAATTACAAATCAAAGTTATATAATTATAATCATTATAATGCAATAACATTATATAAATATTTTAAACTCTTAGTCGGTATTAACGATGTCCATCTGCAATTGTAATACATGATTTATTCTTTTCTTAAATATTAATATAGTGCATGATTGCATTGAATATAGTTAAATGATATAAAATAACTAATAAAAGAAAATGAATAAAAAAATCAAATACAATAATAATATCTAATTACTGTGACTTTTTGTGAATCATCCAATACTTCTACTCTATCCAAATATTAGCGAGTTACTTCAAAGGAACTCGATAATTATTAGAATAAAACAACATAACTATCAATAAAAACATAAAAAAAAATTACCAAAAAATAAAAGAATTTGTATAATCTGATTTGAATTCAAGCAAAATTTGAGAAAATTATTAGTAAAAGAAAATGAAATGTGTAAGTTTGAATTAAAATTTAGATTTAATTGTCTGCTCAATTGTTATAGAGGATCATTGAGTATGATTTAGCAACAGTTGTTCAACACTTTATCCAATTTGAGGGTTTTACATTCACAGTTGTGATAACTAATGGATATTTGAATATGATTTAATTAAGGGTAATTAGTACAAAACATCCCTACCTTTCGATGTTTTTGTAGAAAACGTCCCTACCTTTCATTTTTTGGCGGATTACACTCTTACCTTTACCTTTTTTTGCGCAAAACGTCCTTCTGTCAACTCTCCGTTAAAATGCTCCGTTAAATAAAAAAGGTAATTAGCACAAAAGGTCTCTACCTTTCAAAGTTATTGTGCAAAACGTCCATACCTTTTATTTTTTAGCATAATTAGCAGAAAAGGTCCCTACCTTTCAATATTATTGTGCAAAACGTCTCTATCTTTTATTTTTAGCATTTTTACCCCTACATCTCACATTTCATTGAGCAAAAGGTCCTTTTCATCCATTTTTTCAATAAAATGACGATTTTACCCTCCTATTGAAATAAAAACAAAAAGAAAAGAAAAAAATAATTAATTAATTGCAATCATAGTTCTAAATCTTTCAAAACATTACAGATAAATCCTAAATTCTCCACTACCGTCACTTTCACAACCCCACCAAGCCACCACCTATAGATCCATATAGCACCACTTTTCGATCACAACACCTATCGGACTCCACCACCACCAGCATCGCCTCACTATCCCCAATATCCTCCTCCATAGTATTGTCACTAATCTATCCGAAACAACCACATTTACGGTGGTGGAGTCCAGTGGGCATGGTGGCCGAAAGGTGGTATTATGTGGATTTATAGTTGGCAGCTTGATAGGTTGTGAAAATGGTGGTGGTTGAGAATTTATGATTTTTTTGTAATTTTTTAAAAATTGAAGGACTATGATTGCAGTTGGTAATTCATCTTTTCTTTTTGTTTTATTTGAATAGGAGAGTAAAATCGTCATTTTATTGACAAAATGGATGAAAATGACCTTTTTTGCAATGAAACGTGAAAGGTCGGGGTGAAAATGCTAAAAAATAAAAGGTATCGATGTTTTTCACAAGGGTAATTAGTACAAAACATCCCTACCTTTCGATGTTTTTGTAGAAAACGTCCATACCTTTCATTTTTTGGCAGATTACACCCTTATCTTTACCTTTTTTTGCGCAAAACGTCCTTCTGTCAACTCTTCGTTAAAATGCTCTGTTAAATCAAAAAGGTAATTAGCACAAAATGTCCCTACCTTTCAAAGTTATTGTGCAAAACGTCCGTACCTTTTATTTTTTAGCATAATTAGCAGAAAATGTCCCTACCTTTCAATATTATTGTGCAAAACGTCTCTATCTTTTATTTTTAGCATTTTTACCCCTACATCTCACATTTCATTGCTCAAAAGGTCCTTTTCATCCATTTTTTCAATAAAATGATGATTTTACCCTCCTATTGAAATAAAAACAAAAAGAAAAGAAAAAAATAATTAATTAATTGCAATCATAGTTCTAAATCTTTCAAAATATTACAGATAAATCCTAAATTCTCCACTACCGTCACTTTCACAACCCCACCAAGCCACTACCTATAGATCCATATAGCACCACTTTTCGACCACAACACCTATCGGACTCCACCACCACCAGCATCGCCTCACTATCCCCAATATCCTACTCCATATTATTGGTCACCAATCTATCCGAAACAACCACATTTACGGTGGTGGAGTCCGGTGGGCATGGTGGCCGAAAGGTGGTATTATGTAGATTTATAGTTGGCAGCTTGATAGGTTATGAAAATGGTGGTGGTTGAGAATTTATGATTTTTTTTGTAATTTTTTAAAAATTAAAGGACTATGGTTGCAGTTGGTAATTCATCTTTTCTTTTTGTTTTATTTGAATAGGAGAGTAAAATCGTCATTTTATTGAGAAAATGGATGAAGGACTTTTTTTGCAATGAAACGTGAAAGGTCGGGGTGAAAATGCTAAAAAATAAAAGGTATCGATGTTTTTCACAATAACATTGAAAGGTAGGGACTTTTTGTGCTAATTATGCCAAAAAACGAAAGGTATGGACGTTTTGCACAATAATATTGAAAGGTAGTGACCTTTTGTGTTAATTACCTATTGATTTAACGGAACATTTTAACGGGAATTTGACATAAGAACGTTTTGCGCAAAAAAAAGGTAAAGGTGAGGGTGTAATCCGCCAAAAAACCAAAGGTAGGGACGTTTTCCACAAAAACATCGAAAGGTAGGGACGTTTTGTACTAATTACCCTTTTCACAATAACATTGAAAGGTAGGGACTTTTTGTGCTAATTATGTCAAAAAACGAAAGGTATGGACGTTTTGCACAATAATATTGAAAGGTAGGGACCTTTTATGTTAATTACCTATTGATTTAACGGAACATTTTAACGGGAATTTGACATAAGGACGTTTTGCGCAAAAAAAAGGTAAAGGTGAGGGTGTAATCCGCCAAAAAACCAAAGGTAGGGACGTTTTCCACAAAAACATCGAAAAGTAGGGACGTTTTGTACTAATTACCCTTTAATTAACTAATTGAGATATATAATTGTCGAATTGAGTTTAATTGAATTGAACTATGTCCAATGTGAATGTATATTTTTAACTGAAATTTGTTAAGTTTTAATTAGGTTAAATAAAAATTTAGACTAATTTATTTTTAGATTTTTTTTTGGGATAAACAGTATGGTGGTTTGAAACGGTTTGCAAAAATTGAAACCTAAACCAAACTACTTTGAATCGATTTGATTCGGTTCAAAATCAAAACGTTGACGGATCCATGTGAAACTAGACCAATGATTTCAGAAAAACGATTTCGGTTCGATTTTGCGGTTTCGTTACCAGCCCTATCTCATTGAGAGAAATCTTCTACGCTTATTCTTTCCAGCAACAATTCAGGTAAGTAATGGCTTGGATCGAGTGGTTGCAATTTTAGGAAAGGATATGAAGTGGGACCAACCAAGGAGATTAAAAATATATTCAAAGTCGATATTTATGTTTTATTTTTGTTTAAAACTCCTTTCTTTACTTTAGAAAACCTTCCATTCCATTAATGCTTTTTACTATTTGATCCATGCCAAAAGTAAATTCAATTTGTGCTGAACCATTTGATATAAAAGTTTAAGCGGTTACAAAATACTACACCTTTTGAGGGGAATTTCATCAGTTGCAACGAGTCATGTATATAAAAAATAGAGGAAATACACGAAAATTACTCTTCCACTATAGCAAAATTTGACATTGGCCTTTGACTAATTAAATGAAATAAAGAAAAAACAAATTAAGTTTAAAAAAAAAACTTCACAGTAAAATGCGATTTTACCCTTCAAACTGTTAGAAAAATTCTGTCTAACCGACCGACCGACGAACAGTCGCCAGAAATTTGACCGATCAACCACCAGCAACTACACCAACGTCGCATTCAACAACCTTCATCTACACCGAAAATAAAATAACCGGTTAGTTTTCATGATGAATTTTTGTTTCAGTAGAAAATTTATTGAATAAGTAAATTTAGCATTTTTCTTACATTATTCGGTTTAATTAGATCCATGAGTATGAGTAGTTAGATTGTGGGCATACTGGGAGTGTGAAAAATGTGGATTTTTTGTAATTTTTGGAGCTCTGTCGCCGGCAATGGCGATTTCCGGCTAACCGACTGTTAACAGCAGTCGGCCCAGACTGTTTAAACAGTTTGCTTTATTTTGCAAAAAATATATATATTTAATTTTTTTTATAATTTTTGTAATTAATTAAATTTTTTATTTGATTAAATAGTAATTGTGTTATTTATTTATTTAATTTTATCATTGTCAATATAATATAATAATTGAAATATTGTAAAATTAACAATGTTGCTCCCTTTTTTTTATGAAATTATCTTTAATTTATTTTTTCAAATTTATTTAAATAATATGAATAGTCTTTACATTTTTAAAAAAGGTAAAGTAACTATTTATTTAATTTTTCTATTTTTCTTTTATATAATTTAATAATTGAAATATTCTAAAATTAACAATTTTGTGTTGTTCCTTTTTTTTATATGAAATAATCTTTAATTTATTTTTTCAAATTTATTTAAATAATATAAATAGTCTTTATATTTTTTGAAAATGTAAAGTAATTATTTATTTAATTTTTATATTTGTCTTTTATATAATTTAATAATTGAAATATTCTAAAATTAACAATTTTGTGTTGCTCCTTTTTTTTATGAAATAATCTTTAATTTATTTTTTCAAATTTATTTAAATAATATAAATAGTCTTTACATTTTTTGAAAACGTAAAGTAATTATTTATTTAATTTTTCTTCTATAAAATTTAATAATTGAAATATTCTAAAATTAACAATTTTGTCTTGTTCCTTTTTTTTATGAAATAATCTTTAATTTATTTTTTTTCAAATTTATTTAAATAATATAAATAGTCTTTACATTTTTCGAAAATGTATTTAATTTGAAATTTTTTGTTTGTAAATATATTTTCCAAATAATAATTATTTTATTTAAATATTTAATTTTTATAATTTCCTTTTTTATATAATTTAATAATTGAATACATAATATTGTTCGAAATTAAAAATTTGTTTTGTTCCTTTTATTGTTCTTTTATGAAAATCTTTGATTTTTTTCAATTTATCTAAATAATATTTATATTCTTTGATTTTTTTGACAATACATTTAATTTGATTTGTTGTTTATTGTAAATATATTTTTCAAATGTAATATTTGTGATTGTATGGTAGTTAGAGTTCGTTTCCCTTGATTTTGTGAGATTATGCTTTCTTTTGTTATCTCTTGTTCAATACTATAACATTTGAATTTTTGCAGGAGAGAGTATCATTTAGATGAAGAGTTGAGACGGATGGCGGGGAAAGCTACTTGGGACAGTAGCTTTGAGAGTTTTACTGCTGTGTTGGAGCTGCTCGATGATCAGCACGGAGATATGCTAAGACAATCCTTCTTGTGGCCACTATACCAGTTGCGAGAGGTGCAGTACTCAGGACAGATCATTGATGCACTTCTATGTCAGCTTCTGAGGCCAGTCGACGGCGATTCCCTCCAGTTCGACCTCGGGGTTAAGGTTGTCAGTTTCTCGATGTTTGAGTTTACATTGATCACTGGACTGAGGATTACGGGCGACGATACAGCCATGGAGAGAAGCAATAGGTTGTACGAGACGTACTTCCAGGAACATGGGTCGGTGCTTCTACTCGACTTGATGGTCGCGATTAGGGAGTGCGACCATATGCTAGATAGATTGAAGCTTGGGCTGGTCTACATCCTCGAGAGTGTGATGAGGTGTCATCACAAGAAGACTGCCATCAACATTTTTCATTTGCAAGTTGTTGACGACATCGATGCGTTCAACAACTATCTATGGGGTCGGAGATACTACGAAAACACCGTACATGTGTTCACCAGATCGTACTCGAGGCCAGAGGGTCGATGCGTAAATACGATACATATGAATTGCCCTTAGCGGTGCAGGTAAATGTTTAATATAATCAAAGTTAAAGTTTTAGTGTATTACATTGATATTTAATAAGTGTATGTGTTACAGATTTGGGTGTATGAGACAGTTCCTGTACTGGGGACCCGCTTTGCGCAGCGAGGAGAGATACGCTGCCCTCGGATGCATCATTGAAGATCATCGCGAGCGGAGGGATGTCCCACTGGGAAGCAGTTATCGGCCCTCATCGACGATCCTCAGGTAAGTATTATGTATTTGTGATTTATATTATACGTAGTTTAAAATTTTGTTTGCATGAACGTTAAGTAGTTGAAATGTCAATATGTCAGCTTGAAGTCATACCTGAGCTGACGCCGTCGATGGAAGAGGAGGCTCGGGGTCTTGTGCGGGATTTAGGCGTTCCGCACACCCCAGACGAGGAGATATCTGATCCGAGTTTGGACCGAGATTGGGTATGTGAATGAAATATAATTTATTGAATATCGTCGACGTATAAATTTATTGAATAATTTTTAATTTTATTTATGTAGGAGGGCGATCCAACTGATGGACGATCACCTCCGCCGAGGGTATCGCCGCCACCATTGGCATCACCTCCGTCGAGAGTATCGTCCCCGCCATTAGCATCACCTTCGTCGAGGGCATCGCCGCCGCTAGTGGCATCACCTCCGCCGAGGCCATCACCGCCGCCATTGGCATCACCTCCGTCTAGACACTTCCCCCGTGTGTCTCCGGGGCACAGTGATGATTTGTATGCCCGTTTGACTGGATTTATAGCCGAGGAGGTCGGCGCGTTACGACGAGATTTGACGGAGAGGGTCGATGATCTGGGACGAGAGTTGACAGGGAGGGTCGACGATCTGGCAGGGAAGGTCGACGATATGGGACGAGAGTTGACAGAGAGGGTTGACGATCTATCCCATGATGTTGGATTACTACAGTCTTCCATTGTCTACCTTCAGGATACAGTAGCGACGTTTAGAGGAGATTTAGCCGGCAGACGATGGGGGGTTAGAGGGGATGGCGGAGATCATGATCGAGAGGGTGGCAGAGATGGTAATGGAGAGGGGGGTCACCCACATTTTTGACGTAATGAGACATTGGAGTTATTGTGGTTGTCTATAGAGGAGGTGGCCCCGATGGGGATGGAAGAGGGGACTACGGAGGGGGTGGCCCCGACGGGAGGGGCGGAGGAGGTGGCCCCAGAGGTCGAGAGGACGCCCGGCGTGATTGAGGGTAAGAGACATGCTATTGACGAGACGGAGCAGGTGGTTGGCAAGAGGTTGAAAGTGCCGTCACAGTATGTTGTTTTCCCCTTCACGGCTGAAGCCAAGAGGAGGACGTTCATTGATGGGACGTACCCGAACTTATTCAGAGAGGTGGAAAGCGTTCGAGACAAAGTAGAGGGGAATTATCCCCGGGTAAGTATTCTATGATTTTAATAAAGTACTATATGCTAACTCGTCTAGCTTATTTTAACATTTCCCTATTTTTTACAGAGTTAACCGCACGATAGGTCAAAGGACGATCTCGGACCCTTACAAGTGGTTCTCCGATATCACCACTGCGGGAGCTTGGCTCGCTGACGATGTAAGTGAACTATTCATTTCGTGTTTTTATGAATATGTGACCTTGTGTTTATTAAATGAATAACTCATACTTTTTTGGTATTTCCTGCTACAGCACATCGACCTGGCCATAGACTTGCTGCGAGATCAAGCTCAAAGACATCCAAAATTATTTGATGTCCATGGTCGAGTCATATTAAACACCGAGTTCCTGCGTGCCGTTACCATAGAGTATCAGTCGCTCGAACTGATGGGTAACGAGTACACGGTGCCAGAATATATGCTCGAGTGGGTGATAGGACTGTCACCGAGTGTCGGGGGAAAAAATCATGGGAGGGTTGTACACATATGTACATTCCAGCATGCATCAATAAACACTATGCTACGCTAGAGATCGTTTTTGCTGATTCGACTATATATGTGTACGACTCAGATCATTCATGTTTGACACAAGGCCAGTTGGAGCAAAACCTGGAGTCCATGGTTGTAATTGTTCCTATGATGGCCAGACCAGCGAGGATAAATGTACATGACAGATTGCGGATCGTTCGAAACACGACGACAGCGCACAGTCCGAAAAGTAAGTGTTTGAACTTTATTGTTTTCATCTTTCAAATTTAGTTTTTATTTACACAGTATTGAGCTGATCCATTTTTGTTCAATTGCAACAGCGACTGCGGCATATTTGCCGTTAAATACGTTGAATCTTTAAGTATAGGACATAAGGTTAATAGAATCAACCAATCGTGGATACATAACTGGAGAAAGAAGCTAGCATGTGATTTGTTCGAATTTAATGCTGACCAGTAAATTTCATTTATATATATGTAACATTTCAATTGTAAATTTAATTATTTTTGTAATTATGAAATAATTGTAAATTTGTATTCAATGTATATAACATTCAAATTGAAAATTTAATTATTTTTTGTTATTTTACACGTATGCCGAGTATGGAACTACTTTTTTCATATGAATCATTATAAATACCATTTATCAAGAATAATTATTGAATATGGAAGATTTATAAAGAACAACTATTGAACAGTGTAAAGTAAAAGGAAATATTATTCATTTCACGTACCTGTCTAGTCGTCATTTAGGGAAATTTTGACTGGTACAAAATTGTCAAGTATGCCCTATGGCTCTGCACCAGCTACACCTACGCGGTCGAGGAAACTCTCCGGTAGATGGTATTCTAGATGTACTTGGACGTCCAGGACCACGCGGTTCAACTGTTGGTGGTAACAAATTATGAAATGGGAGAATGTGCTCGGGAACTTCCCACTCGGGTTCATTCGGCAGAGGAAATATAGTCTCGACATATGCTGTTTTCCAAGACTCAGTCGTATAATACAAAGAGCATAACGTTCTCGCAGCAAAGCCTTGATACATGGCCACCGCAACTGCATGCTCATATGGAAAACTCTCCAACTGAAATCTCGTACAAGTGCATGTGTTATCAGTCAAGTTCACCATATATGCCGTATTACGTGCACATTGCACGGAAAAGCGAAACTCATCTAGTGCTTTCACATTCAACTTCCTCACAACCTCTGCCGCCTTAAACAGTTGCTCCTCTCGAGCTGGGGCCAACTCGCTAGTGCAACTCTGTGATGCCGCACGTCGGTCATGAAACCATTGTTGTAGTTTGTTACGAATGTTCTCAATCATTGCGAGAATTGGTAACTCTCGATTCTTCTTAAACAATGCATTGAGAGACTTCGCATTATTCGACGTCATCATATTGTATCGACGTCCTGAAAAGTATGACCGCGCCCAATGTTCGATCTCCATCTTCGTCAGATACTCCAACGCCGGTAATGATTTACTTCCTATCTCAAGTATGAACTTATTACACTCTTCAGCACTGTAAGCTTCGACTGCTCTTCTGAACAATGAATGATATCTGTGCCCCGATACCTAGTCTTCAAATTACCTTGTATATGGTACATACAATACCCGTGATGTGCCCCGGGAAAAACTTCAGCGATACCGTTTATTATAGACTGTCCCTAATCGGTTACAAAGGCAAGGTCTTCGACTTCCCCGATCACTTTCCTCAGTTTAGAAAAGAACCAATGTATGGACAGATCATTCTCGTTGTCGACTATGCCGAATGCAATAGGGTAAATTTGGATGTTGGCATCTTGACATGTAGCAATAATTAATTTGCCTTAATATTTAGCTTTCAGAGTTGTACCATCAACTAGAATTACGGGTCGCATTGCATTTCGAAAACCCTGAATACATTGTCCGAGAGCCATGAAAAAATACTTAAAACAATTATTGCCCCCCGTCTCAATAAAAAATGTCGTGCCAAGATTAGTTGTCCCCATGTTATGGCAATATCTAGCCAATTTAGCATAACTCTCTTCAGCCGATCCCATTAAATCTTCCAACGCACATTCTTTGGCCTTCCACGTTTTCTGGTAGCTCATGACCACTCCGTACTCTCGACGGACGTCGTTAATGATGTCCGAAGGTCTGTAGATCGTTCGTGGATCCTGATACTTGTGCATTATCTATCGACCAATAAACCATGCTCGAGCTTGCCTGTGATCGTTTCGAAGAATTCCCACTTTGCAAGTATGTTCCCGTGAATACTTGCGAATCACGAAGCACTCATTCGTGTCAATCTTAGTTGCTCTCAAGTGCCAATTGCAACTGTTTTCGACGCAAGCAACTGTCAATAATAACTTGTTTGATTTCTTTACCTTGAACTCAAAGTTATATATTTCAATGCCAGCCGGTGCACAGCTTCCTGCAAATCTTTTTTGGTTTCAAACAGTTGCTCGACCTGCAAGTCCTCATCATCGGGAGCCACACGGGAAGAATTGGAGGATGGTCCACTTGTTCCAACATGTGAGCTCCCACCCGGCTCGTGTCTCTGTCGGGATAAAGCAATCAAAATCTCATTTGTAAACTCGTTTATATTCTCATTGTCTTCAACTGTCGATGGAATTCTGCGCGTAACAGCGACATCACGATCAGAAGCAACTATCTCAGGAATACCCACATCATCCGCACGAACTATCTCCACTGTCTCCCAAAAACATCGATCATTGTTATCCGCCCTATCTGAATCTTCGCGTTCACCTTCGATAACATCTTTCGTAATTAAAGTCACACCAAGAACAGTCAGAGTCCGATACATTTTATTTAATTCTAATAGATAATTCAATTCAACATCATTAGTAACGAATACCGATGGCATCGGAATGGATGAATCCCTATAACCGTTGGATAGATATCTCAATTGCATATCGTATTGAGATTGATCGACATTCAGCTTATTTTGCAAATCGTGGTATATTTCTACGTATGGTGTACTCTCTGTTATGGGAATTGCAATACAACCACGTATGTCACTCGTCCATCTCCATTCCCACCGATTATTTTCATTCAATTCGAAATCACCAAAATAACACACGGGGATTATCATATTTGCATGAGAAAATTGTTTTAATCAACTTCATTTATTAATTATAAAAAAAAATCAGTGCCAACAAAAATCAGTGTAGAGTCGGTTAATTGGCTGTTAACAGCCAAGCAGTTAGACAGTTTAAACAGACGACTGTTCGGCTGTTAAAAGCCAAAACAGCCAGTTTGGTTGTTTTTGTGCAGGAGAATACGATTCTAAAGTTATACATTTGTTCAATTTTTTTTTGATCTGTAAGATTTGTTAAAAAAAAATTATGATAACTACTATGTCGACATAAAATTTCTCTATTCAAACGTATACTAATTTACTGAAAACGAAATTAAATATGCGTAAATGTACTTATTGATTTGAAGTAATTGATATGAAAAAAATTTCTGGCTTCAACGTTTCAAAGTTTTTCTAGATTTTGAGGTTCAAGCAGATGAAAAAATGAGAGTTTTTCTTGTGTTGGAAGCTCGTTTTGAAATTTTTATAAGTGGGGAAGTGTTTGATTTTCAATTATTAACTAAAAGGGTAATATAGTTCTTTCAACAATATATTGTTTTGTAATTGTACAAAACATTTAAGGGCATTTTTGTCTTTTACCATACAAGAGGCCAACGTCATAATATTCATAATTTTGGAAGTCAAAGTAAAAATTAGGTCCTTTGACTGGGTCAAACTTAAAAGTATCTCGTAAAAAATAAGCCCAAAAGGAACAAGCTCTAATAGTACAAAATAAATAAATAAGGAGAATCCCTTTCTCTTCAGCAAAATCACAGGCAAAACTCAAGACCCCATCAGCTATGATGCAAGGCCTTGGGGTATCGGAAGCGAATAAATTCTTCTCAACCGTCATCTACCTAAAGAGTGGTCCTGTTATAATTTTTCGTGGCGGGCAGTATGTCCATGACTTGCTCACTGCTCGAGAATGGTCTCCAGGAAGCCAAGCGGAAATGGACTTCAAAATGAAACCCGGAATACCGCTAGCGATACGACTGTGGAATGCTTGAGAATGAAACTTTACAATTCAATTCAACGTATCAAAACATGACAACATTATCCGAGGATTGTTTGTGATTACACTGAGCATTGTTCGAATAAGAATCTCTCAATATTAGGGAAAAAAGGGTTACAATTTGGTAATATAATACAAATTATAATCCTTTGAATAACTAAGCAGTCTTCGACCGACTCAGACAGTTCTTGATCTGTTCATGAGCATAACGATCCTATTATGAAACCAAGCTCGACTTTATGGTTGGTTTGACAGTTCTCCAAAATCTGTTAAAAAATCTGTTGATCACAAGGCACCCGCTTCTTACCTTTCACACACAATCCCTGTTCCCCTACTGAATTCACCACCATTCCATAACTATACCTCAGTGGCATTCTTCCCAGCAATCTATGAAACTCTGTTATACATTCTCCTCTACGTTTTCTATGCTCGCCTATCCTACTGCTTAACCCCACCTCGCTCACTCGCAATCCGTCGTCGTTTCTGGCATCTCCGTAGTCTCTTACACCCCCTTTTGCTTCCACCAACAATGGGCCCTTGTTCGCATTTTCCGCCACCACGAAGTTCATCAAAATGTCCTCGCAATTGTTCATTTCATCCACGATGTGCCGGGTTTTAATGTACTTGTCATCGCATGTGTATGTTTGGAGGTGGGTACGATCAATGATCATGAACTTGGTTAGTATGATCGAGTATTTTTCTTTCTCCATGGTGTAAATCCATGATTTGGATTGCAAGTCATAAGCGTGGGATCTTGCGAAAAACCCAATTATACGATCCGGGTTTGATTTCCAGGCGGTGAAGGCGAAGGAAATGGAATTCTGATTAGGTTCAATGTCGTCGTCAGAGATGAGGACGGCCCGTGTTTTGATAATATCCCAGGGGTAGAATCGGTGGTTCAGGCTGGAGGAGGGCGGGCGGAGGATGGCGGCGGAGAGGTTTTGGGCGAGGAAGGAAAGGGTTTGAGGCGGAGTGGAGGAGTTGCACCAGAGGAGAATGACGGTGGCGATCGACGGGGAGACGGAGTATGCGGCGGCGATTGATTGAATAAGTGGGATGCGGTTTTCCGAGTAGCCGTTGATGATCACTGTCATTTGATCGGATCTCAAGTTTCGTGGATCGGGTTTGTTACATGCCGGGTCTGTGGAATATGGGCCTACCCGAACAGGAATGACCAAAATAATAGGCATGGTAAGTGATATAATTACGGTGAAGTAGAAAAGGGAGCTTGCCAGTTTCATCGTTGCTGATCTGGTTTTGGATTCACTGTTCTTGTTTAAGCGCCCATTGGTGGCAATTCTGTGAATAGTAAACAATGAAGGGGCATATGATTATTATTATTATGAACACCAGCCAGTGAGGTAGGTCAGATCCCAAATTTGTGCTTTTTATTGTAATTTCAAATATTGACACTAGTAGAGTTGAACAAGATTGTACAGGACTGATCTTGCCCCACTGGTAATGTGGGGTCTAAAATACTAGTTAGGTGACCAGATAACATCTCATTACTTCATCGATGAGCAAGATATCTATTGTCCACTTGAGCAAAAATTAGGACTAATGTTATTCATAGTCGATGAGCAAGATATCTATTGTTCATTTGAGCAAAGATTAGGACTAATGTTATTCATATTAAGAATTAACTTGTAATCGTCTTATGTGTCATATGTTTGTTATTTGATGCATATCACATGTATGTTACGTAAGACAACTATTGATAGTCCTCATAAATAGTGTTACTTAGAGATTGGAAGATTGTAACTTTGATTTGATCTTATTTTCTAAAGGAAAAGTGCTACAAAAGGTGTAAAACTAGCCAGCAAACCCAGGTTATGGTAAGCCCAAGCCAGGCCAACCTCGGCCTAAAATGATCGAAATTTTTGGAGCTCAATTTACACTTCTACCCTTGAGATATTAGGGGTTATATTGTAAATCAAGCTTCCAAGTTGACATTTGATGCGATGTGGGGCTTAAATTTTGAGCCACAAGTGGAGTGTGGGTGGCCTTTCTGTGATAAAGATAGGATGGAGGGGCAGATTTTGGACCAGAAATGAGTGGTGACGGATGGTTATAGCAAGGAGGAAATGGTGTGGGCTAGAAGAAACTCTTGGCAACTAAACAATGAGCATTGAGCATGGCCGCTAGTATAAAGTTGAATTTTCCTTGTAAATGGATATTGCCAAATGACTCATCCAGGCATCGTCTAAAACTTGCGCGTTGCATGCCGGTACAGCAACAGGTATGGAATGCTGAATCTTTTGGATGCGAGTATTGGAGTTTAAATCATTGTAATTTGCTTATCATCAGGAGAAAGAAAATAATTAAGTACTCAAAATTCTCAAATTATGTTTTAATGTAGAATATCTCTGTGTAGTTATTAATGAGTAGTAGTTTCTATGAACAACCGTTCATTTCATCATCAATATGAAATGAAATTCTTCTCATTTTTCATGGTTAATGCGACGAGTTTTGTATGTCCCGGATTGCTTAGCCTCTTGATTTCATGATTTTGTATTTTTGTTTATGGGAGTTAGTCAGGGTCAATTAGGATCTAGAGGTCGATCCAAGCCATCTGAACTTCATAAGGGATGAAGGATACTGCACTTCAAAACATCGAAATTGTCAGATAGCTTGACAATAAAATCGTTATTGAACCACCGGGATGGATGGTTTGCCCAAGAATGGAACAGGGGTGTTACAAATAAAGGGAGAAACTTCAGACACTGATGAATTGTTCCTGTAATGAATATAAAATTGACATGGATTCCATTTCTGAGTTCGTCACGAGACTGGAAGGGGGGAAAAAAGGAAAAAAGAAAAAGAAAAGAACAGTCCATCTCCAATCAGGAACCACATTAGGGTAGGTCATGACAATTATTTTTGCCTATAAATCGTTAATGGAGAACAAGAATTATTAAGAACTGAATGTGATATCTGCCCCTTTGTTGCACTATGGGTGTTGTACCTTTCGCTTATTACATCGGAATTAGTATCTTGGCCTTTTTATTAACCAGTCATTAAAAAGACATCATTACGCTTGCTTGTTTGTCATAGGTTGTTCCAGTTTTATAAATGGATGGAGTGAAGAATGTGTCATCCCATTCTTTTAATTTAATATTCGATCTTTTTCTTTTCCTATCTCTTATAATAAATTATATATTACACTAAAAAGTCATAGTGGATGTTAAGGGATATTTACATCGAATAAAGATGAAAATATAGACCAATTTATAAAGGGTTGAACTATTCCTTTTAATAATATTGACATTTTAAAATGAAATTCCAAATCTTAATATAGTATCAGAACTCATTAAACTTCAACGAGCAATTCAATTCGATTATGACTCAAAAACGAGCATACGAATTTGAAGATTGGTCTGCTCAATCGAGTCACAATTTGATGGAGACATGTTAAGGGATATTTACGTTGAATAAAGAAGAAAATATAGACCAATTTATAAGGGTTTAGACTATTCCTTTTAATAAGATTGATCTTTTAAGTTGGAACTTCAAGTCCTAATAGGGGATTACGACTTAAGCATATACCGTTCCAATGAACTTCAGTTCCTTGGTAAACATGCATATTAGCCTGTAAGTTGGCTGTCCCATTTTCTAATCACGAACCTATTAGTTGTAACCAGAAACTATTAGTCTCATGTTGGAAATTCAGATGAAGAAAGTAATTAGTCTGCAGGATTATGACTGATCTATGAACGTTCTTTTAAGTCATGCCGTATTTTTTTCAAGCCAATACTTCTGCATTCAACTTTTCACCTTGAGAGGATAAATTTACAAGGAAATATTTTGTCCTCTAGAGGGTTGCTTTAGTACTGATCGAAATCAAAGTAGTGATTTTAGGCTCTCATAAAGCATATCTTAG
>NC_036240.1:981726-983109 GCF_002742605.1 Olea europaea var. sylvestris
CTATCTTTCATTTCCTGAAATTTTAACAATCAATCTATGCAAAGCTCAACAAAAAGAGACGTAAAAAATACTTAAGATTGAATTACGTTATTTTATAAAAATTAAGATTGAATATATTATTAGTTGAATTAATTTAGTTTTGTAAATATTAAAAAACTTAATTATTGTACGTAACCCGAGAACTGAATGGAACTTAACTCGAACGATTCTATAATTTAATTTGGCCACGACGATTTCATGCACTAAATATCCGAAAAGATTTGGACTATATTCAGCCCTATTATTATCCATTTTTATGACCCTCCAAATTCGTGGTAAAATTCTTAATACAATTATACTATGATTTCTTGTTAATGATAATGCTGCACGACTATTTCCAATACAAGATTGTCGATCATAATCAACAAATAAACAACACCTCACACAAAAAGGATGAATAAACAAGAAATTTAGACAAAATGCTACGTGTATGGCACTATCTTTGATGACATGTCGTGTAAAGTGACAACTCTAATAATATAATGAGGAAAATGAAACGGCCCATTAACACACAAAAAGAGTATTACAAGTTTGGTGCTTTCCTTCATGAGAATTGCATGCTTGGCCACCTCTTATCTCTTGCATTTTCCCCCCATTTTTCCTCCAACAATTGTACATTCAGATTCACACTTATTTTTTGAGCTCTACAAATGGACCCTCAACTAGCAATAAATTACAAAGATTGACATTAAACCTTACCCCCACCCTGTTAGATATATAGACCCCGTTTGGTACACATTAATGTAAAAATAAGAATGAAAAATATAGTCGTTACTGGTCCCACACAAGAGATAGAAAATCAAATATGGTGACTTGATGTGATGGATAATGATCATATTTTTCATTTTAATGAGCAAATAATGGGAAACAAACGGCTACATAATCTCCTTAAAACCAGATTTTTAACAAATTTTAATAAAAATTGATGAAATGTATGGTGGAAAAAGTTGTTGGTCTTATAAAATATATGATAAAAATTAATTGTTGATTTTAACTTTGATAAAAATTTAAATTTTAATCTCTACCTAACATGGACATGTATTATTTGAATAAAATAATTAGATTGAGTAAGTTGGTCGAGTGGCAAAATACGTGCAATTTATGTGAGAGGTTGAACTTCGGTCATTTCTAAAAACTCAATTTTAGTAGTATTTTATTTGTTGAGATATGATTTTGGAGTAATATTGAGAGTTTTGGAAATTGTTTTTTATTGCTGAATAAGTGATTTGATCTTTGTATCCTAAGAAATTTGTCAAAAGTGATTGAAACAATTAATGGCAAATAATTTTACTTTAAAAAATATTATGATGTCACGAACGTTGGTTAAATTTTCTACATTTTCTT
>NC_036240.1:984187-995971 GCF_002742605.1 Olea europaea var. sylvestris
CGAGAAAATATGTTGACCTTGTTTTTTGTAGGGCGTGACCAATAGCTCTTGGGTCCTCTCGCGTGCATGTAAACCTTTGTCCTGAACACTTGGACAAACCATAAGTCAAATGTGAATTTCTCTAGAGTTGGGGAGGCAATTGCGCACACTCCGATGGTCAAGTTAGCCTTTGTAAGGATAAGTATGAGTGTGATGTGTTTAAGACATGAGCTACTTAAGTAAAAGAGGTTCAGATTTGGAGATTATAGAGCGTAAAGAGAAATTGCAAAAGTTATATATTGAGAGCAGAAACTTGCATTACCTTCAAATGATGTGGTTTCATCCTGATGGTCGAGCGCCTTGTCATAGGTGTCATTTTGTTAATCATAAGTTCAGGTACATTTAATGTTATGATCGTTTGCAGCCCTAGGCTTGACACATAGGGACTAAATTGACATATTGACTTAGTAAATTGGTTGCTACAGTGTATTGTCCTATCAATCATTCAACATTAAAAAATCTTGTTCGGAAGATTGTTTATAGTGCCTCTACCTGCCTTGCCTCATCCATGAGGGTTTGGCCCTTTGTATGGAGTCAGCCTTTGTACATGAATTCGGCCTCTTCATGGAGGTTCAACTAAAATTGCCATATGGGCAGAATGATCTGGAGTGCTTGCCTGATCGCTTGCTGTGTGATTGTCAAGTGGCTAAGCTTGGATCCTCGTTGGAAGAGACGTAAAAGAATATAATATCGAAAAACTAAAAAGAGATATGCGTTAAGGTTGAGATGAAACAAATAAATGATATATAAGACTTTCAACTGCTTCTATTAATAAGATCGACATTTTAAAGTGAAATATCATATAAAAGCCTATTAAACTAAAATATAGTTCAATATGATTTTAGATTACATTAAATTCAAACGAGCAATTTGGTATGTCTAAAGCTCAAATGAACATCGAATTCAAAGTCAAACAAGACACTATCTTGTGAAAGCATGTAATGAAACAAGTAAACAAAAGGGTATTATATTCAAACCACGATATTTATTTGTTACATCACATTTTAATTGTACTTAAGGTCCTAAACCTTTGTTCATTATAATAATTATGTCCCTAACTTACTTTTTTTTTTTTTGGCAAATTCTTATTGTCAACTTTCTATTAATTAGCACATGTGATGATTGATCTTGTCAAAGTATTACGTTTGCATGCTTTGAAATGAAAGAAAAATAAGTTGTCATACTTTTACATTTATTGGATGAAAATATTATCAAAGACAAGATGTATTAATTAATAAAATGTTGAAGATAAGAATGAGTAGGAAAAAAAACTAGAGAAATAAGAATTTGATGACTTTAAGTGCAATTACAGTGTGGGTGCAACTACTAAAAATTGTGATCATAATATAATTACCCTAAACAAAATATAAGGAATTAGACTGCTAGTTTTAAGAAAGTTGGCATTTTAAGATGGAGAGTTAATTTGGATCGTATCGAACTCTCCTGTAGCAGAATAATTTAGGTGTAATCACATTTTAAATGATTTTATGCCCACATAATTTAGGGCTTGTTCGGTAGCGATTATGAAAATTGATTTTTTAACCGTTAGTAAAAAAAGTGAGTCCCACCTATGATTGAAGAAGTAAAAAAATGACGGCTGGAATAGTGAAATAGCGATCAAAAAATCAATTTTTTGGGTTGAAAAATTGCTACTAAACGGGGGCTTAATCCTTAGTAATCCATATCTAATTCCGTATTATGTTGCATGTATTTTCCAGAATAATTATAATTTATTTTTTGGTTCTTAAAGAGTAGATAAAATTAATTTTTAGGTGTCAAGAGTAGAACCATAATATTCTATTATTCTTGTTATAGAATCAGCAAAATTGTTGGAATTAGTTTGTTATTTTGGATAGTGCACCTTTGTTAAATATGGAGTTAGAGTCAACAATTTATCTCTCAAATTGCTTTGTAGATTCGCGTCATGTAAAAATTTAACCTTTAACCTTAAATGTAATTTAAACGGTCGCAAATTCACAAGTTATATCTTTTCCAATTTCCTTTTTTTTTTGCTTTATCGACGTTGGATTCCTATTCTCGTGAATAAACAATACAACATAGGCAAAATAATATCATATCCAAGGAAAAAAAATATTAAAAATTCCCACAAATACATACGTATATACATAAATACATATATAAAGAAAGTGGGATTCCTTTTCCTTGTTTCTATTCGTAAGTCGGATATAGCATTTAAAACAGTCTATGTTCATTTTCCCTGCCATATAGTGTCTCTGTGTATATATATCTGTGTCTGCATCCACTGAGGAAAGAAGAGAATATCAAAATTTACACACAAACACAGTAAGATATATATAACATATATACAGAGGGGGAGGGAGAGGGGGAGAGAGAGAGAGAGAGATGGAATGGAAGAAATGTTATTTAGATGTTATACTCGTGCCAATGGGGTTCTTAATATGCGTGGGGTATCATCTATGGCTATGGCATAAGGTTCGAACACAGCCATTCTCAACCATCATTGGAACTAATGCCAGTGGTCGTCGGTTTTGGGTTTCTGCTATGATGAAGGTAACATATGTGTAACTCTGTGTGTGTATGTGTGTAATATTTCACAAAAAACTTCATTTTTTATTCCCTTTTTGGAGAATTCTTTTCACTTATTTTGATGGGTTTCTGCCTTGATAAAGTAATATTTAAAGAGTTCATTTTGGAGATTTTTTTCATTAATTATAGTTTTGTTGCATGCATTTGATTTCACTATTATTTGGTTTAAACTTCAAAGAACAATTTTGTTTTGAAGAAATAGAAAATTAAAGTAGAACGGTAGCACAAACTTCTTTCACCTTCTTGCTCTTAATTTTGTCTTATTGTAATAATCCTTTTAATTTGTAAATATTTAGAAGATTTCCCCTCACAATATTTTTGATAATTTTAAATTTTCTACTTAATTCTTAATTCATTTCTTTCCAAGGCTAGCTAGATAAATCCTTTAGATTTTGAAAAGAAAGTTCTTGATTCATTTCTGGCCAAAGCTAGATAAATCCTTTAGTTATTAAAAAGAAAAGGGGAATGACAAATATCTAAGTCACTATTCTTTAAAATAAAAATAAAAAATGTTTTTTACATATTGATTTGTAAAATTCATGACTTCCGTTTAATGAATAAACGAGATGGACCCAAAGTGCACTTTGAGTAAGCAACATTAGACATTTCAATTGACCAAATTTTAACTTCTTGTTCATCTTTAATATTATCTATTGTTGTATGCATAAAAAAATCGCACAAATCCAAATCTTTCTCCAGTTATCCTAATTGCCTTATTCAAGTTTTACAAGGGAAAAATATCAAATTAATTTTTCTGAAATTGCACAAAGTATGCTGGTTTACACTGCAAATTCCATTTTAGTTAAAGGTGGTAGGTAGGCATCCACCAAAAAATAAATATGTGGCTGTTATTCTGAATCATATAGAGGAAAAATCAGTAGACAAATACTTAAAGTGCTTATGTGTGTGTATACAATTACTTAATGCATCTTTTTCTCAAATATGGATGCTTGATAGATGCATACAGTGAAAATATATGCAATATTTGGAGAAAAATTTGCCAAAATACAGTGAAAAGCCTACCACATTATAAGTTTGCCTCTTCGTTTATGCTCGTCTAAAAGTTTAAAATACGAGAGAAAGGATAACATTTTTTTACTTAAATTTTGTGGTCAACACACATAAAAAAGTGATAACGAGATTTGAACTCAAAACTTCTTATGGTGCAGGACAATGATAAGAAAAACGTTTTGGCTGTTCAGACATTGCGAAACACGATCATGGGTGCAACTCTCATGGCCACCACATCGATCCTTCTCTGCTCGGGATTAGCAGCTGTCATAAGTAGTACTTACAGCATTAAGAAGCCACTCAATGACGCCGTTTATGGAGGCCACGGAGAATTCATGGTAGCGCTAAAATACGTTACTCTCCTCTTCATTTTCCTCTTCTCGTTCCTATGTCACTCCCTCTCGATCAGGTTCATCGGCCAGGTGAATTTCCTCATCAATTGCCCTCAAGAAAACTCGTCCATCGTCACTCCAGGATATGTGTCGGGGCTTCTTGAAAAAGGATTTTTGCTCAACACGATTGGAAATAGATTGTTCTATGCAGCACTCCCTCTTGTGCTGTGGATTTTTGGTCCTGTCTTGGTTTTCTTGTGTTTTATCACATTGGTTCCTATCCTTTACAACCTTGACTTTGTTTTTGCTCGTGAAAAATTAAGTAAGGGATCTGAGAATGCAAATGATAATGGCTTTACATCAGTGTAAAAGCTAATAATCTTTGTCATATTCACATCAAGATTAAATGTCAATTAAGTGCTTATATGTTTTGTCATCTTTCACGTACTTTTTTTTATTTATTTTTTCTCTTTTTCTTTTTTTTGAAAACAAATAGGGTCAAATAATCAAATTACGCAAACTCATGAGTAACTTTATATGAAAACCACTAATACCATTATTTAATGAAGTTACAATATACTATGATAAAATATAGATGCACCATGATCATAAATTGAAATCCGAATGGGTATTCTAAACTATCTGAAGAGCGTCACACTCTACCACCTCAATTCAATATCCACATTCTTTTTTTAAGATGACACCATATACAAATATACAAATTCGGAAACCTTTCTGATTTGAGAGGACAAAAGTTGGTGGATGATTAGAGAAATATTCATCCAACTTCTTATAGTGGAAACAGGAAAGTTATGCAAATGGAACAACTTGTGAGAAATTATCAGTGGAGTTAGCTAGGTGGAAAATATTTGTGGACTGGTAGATTAATCAATTTATAATTTTAATTTTTAGGGATTCTCCCTATTTTTGTAGCTAGATATGAAGTGAGACAATATTGCGTTTTTGTTTGTAAATTACAAAGTAAATATAGGTTAAAATAACTATAGAAGAACAAATATTCTACTTGTACTGAAAATTTGTATAGATTGAATAACATACATTCATCTGTCAAGCTACCTGTAAATAAAATCTATATAGATAGCAAAGTTCATGAAATAATTTATGATGATCACGTAATTGAACTATTGTGGAAATTTTAGAAAACACCAAGAAACTATCTTGAAAATTGCAGAACATTGTTATGTATTTTAGATATTTTTTAACCTCATTTTTTGTGATACTATATTTTGCAACAGTGAATTTTTTAAATATATGTGTTTAAAATAGGAAAAATTTTGAATTTATTTGTAAAATTATTTCATCGATAAAATATGTGGTTGAAAATGAATCTAAAAATAAATAAATTTTTAGATGGAACATAAACGTGGACTTAATATCCCCTCAACTAAGAATAGCATTGGAGAAATCAAATTGATTTTGAAAAGTATTAAAAGTAAAACATAAAAGTGGTCACGATCTTCATAAGCTGGAGCACATCAAGACGCAAAAAGTCTGTTTGCAAGAGGTCACATATTTTTCCCCCTTTTTCTATGAAGATACTCTTTAGTGAAGTTGATTCAGATAGACAATTGAAATTATAGTTTAAAATGTTCCTTTTATTTCGGTAAATAAAAATATTTTAATTTTTCTTTTGTGAGGGAAAAATACAACAGTTGACCAAGCATTGATTTAATAGATATTTGACTAATTTTTATTATTGAAAGTGATTGTGCAACTATAATGAAAAACTATGAAGTAATTACTCCTTTTAAAGGTTCAAGATCAATTTGTGGTTCTACTATAATGAAAATTTATGGATTAATTTGCTCATGTTTAAAGATATAGGACCAACTTGCTACTAGAACTGTAGGTTGCAAACAAATAAAGTGCAATTTTCCCTTGTTTATTCTATTAATCATATTATAAAATTTTAATGTACAGTGAGACAATAGTAAAGAATAAGAGTATTGCTATACGTACATGGTATACCAGGGTTGACACTCCGATATACACTCTCCTCACATGAGGGGGGGTCTCACGATTTTTTTATTGGACGTGGGCCCCCTCCCTCATGTGAGGGGAGTGTACACCGGAGTGTGAACTCCTGTATATAAATAGCATTTTTCAAAAAAGAATAATGAATTACAACATTCATCGTAGTTAACAATGCAAATGCTAGCAGATATCTAAAATATATTATATATCACATTAAGTGAGAATATTTTTGATCGATTTAACCTTACTACAATTCAATTATTTCAATAATAACTTACTTTTCGTTTTTCAATGTGTAATAAATACTACAAAATCTTTGTCATGTATGAATTTCGTATTATTAATTCTCAATTAATTAACATTCACATTAATCTAGATTTAATAAATTTTGACTTGATAAATCTTAATATACATGAATCTAAAGTTATTATAAATAATTTATTTCCATTCATGTATCCAGGAATGTATGTTTAAATTCATGTATTAACAATTAATTCTTATGTACCAACTGTAATATAAAAAATGTTGCTCATTTGTAGTATTTCATTATCACAAAAAATTGAATCATAGAATTTGAGTTTTGATAGTATAATTTCCTTATTTTAAATTTCTATCATAAGTTCTATTTTTTTTAATTCGTTTGAGACTTATCAAATCTTCTGAATAAATTGGTATCAAATATTACTTTTATAGAAATTATAAATTATTTTAGAAAAACATGCAATGTTCGTTCGACTTTGACTAATAATAAAAAAAAAGTTGAATCCCTTAAATATTAGTTTAATTTATGTTTAATTTTTGTAAATGTAGTTTAGCCTTTTCCCCTCCCTTCTTCTAGGGTTTTATAATTTCCCAATACTTCGTTACATCGTTCTATATATTTCAATTTACACTAAATTTGATTTCTATTAATCGGTCATAGACTTGTATTGTTATATACATCTTAATTTTTCTCCCACTCAATACTTTTTGCACGATTCTCATTCCAAGAAGTCAACTGAAAAGACCGTGGAGAAATAAGGATTAAACGCGTTAGAATATTTTATATACACATCTTCTAATGATTTGCCTTCATTTTCTTTGAATCCTAATTCCTCTAATTTTTATTTACAGCATATTCGCCAAAGACGTGTTTCTAGTTCTAGTTTGAAATATTTAGTGAGGGCAGAAATCATATGATCAATAAACCATCCTAAGCGTTGCATTCATTGTGTAAGCCAAGTGATGTTTCTCAATTGCTACAAAAATTGTAGGTCTAAAACCATTTTGTCAAAAAAATTGAAGAGGAAAACAATGCTTAATTTTCCCTAGAAATGGTGCACTTAAACCAGTATTCTGTAGTGGACAGATGAGTAGTCAGAAAATGAGCATATCTTAATGTTTTGTACCATTTGTTGGCAGTTATTGGTTAAATGGCCATACGTTGAAAATATGAAACACAATTAGAGTCATTACAATCCGACACTCTAGAATTAGAGTTCTTGGTAACCCATATTTTTAACTAGATGACTTCACTAAACCAACCTTCTGGTGAAAGTCGCCCTCCACAAGTCACCTCGTCTGCAGTGAGGATCTTGAGTAGAACAATGCTTGCTATGATACCAATTGTTACAACTACACAAGGCACGACTCACTCTTAAAACTAGCTTGCTAGGAAAAAGTGTCCAAGTGGTTAAATTCCACGATTAAGCCTCCATTTAGCAAATTGATAAATAGTTGCTGAATTGGAATAGTCAAGAGAAATAGTAGTGAGTCCTGCAAAATTTATGAATAATAAGGAGTAGTAATAATGAATGTGTGGTTGAAATTAACTTTTGAATTTAACCAAATTTAAAAATCATTTATAATTTTTTTTTTTTTTGCCAAACAGAGTCTAAGACTTAAGTTAGGCAGTATATCACATTGATTAAAGATGAAACAAATAAATAACATATAAGAGCTTGGTCCGTCTAAACCTCAAACGGGCATTCAAATTCCAATATTGGTTTACTCAAACAAGCTAGAATCTTGTCGACTATTTGAAGGATAATATCCCACTGAAACAAATAAACAAAATTAAAGAATTTGATCTAGTTCTGCTAATAAAAGTTACCTTTTAAGATGCAACCTTAACTATTAATAATACCATATCTTCAATAGCTATTTTATTAAGCTAAATGTTGGAATGCGAGAACAGCATTACCAAGAAACTAGAAATTTCTTTAATTCAATCAATAAGATCGTCTAGATGTTCACATATATGTTATATCAAGAATAAAGAATTCAATTTTTATTTTTTTTTAACCTAAATGATCAATTCTTATATCAATTCCTGAAGCAGGATAGACTCATTGAGGGAGTGAGCTCCCGTACTCGAATTGTGAACTTCCAGTCTTTTGGATCCCAAGCTTTCAACTTTTTAATGCCAAGAACTTGATATTTCAAACATCCAAATTTTCTATGGTATTCTCCAAAGTCAAGACTACGCTGAGGGATGGGCAGCTTATTTTAATCAAATCAAGAAACTAATTATTGAATTGGACAACTGAATAAGATAAGAAAATTATTATTTTCTCTCTTTTCTCTCTTCAAATTTGAACACCATGAAATTATGTATTATAATTGCTATTCAATCCTTGTACAATAATGATTTCACATTCAAATATTAATTTTAATTAAAATCCAAATAGGAGTTTTAATTAAAGTTCACATCAAATTAGTTTATACTTAATTGTATGTGTAGTTCTATAACTTTAATTACAATTATAATTAAGTTATAATTTTTAAAAAAATTATAACTAAATACAAAATTTTATTGTAATTACAATTAAGTCCAAAACTATTATAATTACCGTAATTAAATTACAATACTTTATAGAGCTATCACAGGACCTGATCGGACATAAATTATCTAAACTCCAATAATTAGATTCTGTCAAGTCGACTCTACACCACCCAATCTAATTACTAGTTTTTGTTTTTTTTTACTAAATGCAAAAGAATGAACTCTTGGAATATATAAGATCAAAGAAGTTAATAAATCTGTAATATTTTTCCCCTGACCTGCAGTATATGTATTTTATTCTCATCTGAGATTCGATAATTAGGTATAAACATAAATGTTCATTTTGTCCTTCTAATTATTCTCTCTAACTTAAGTATCATATTCTTCAATGATCATGTGAACTAATACAGATGTCGAGTTTAACTGTCGCTAATCATTAAGCTCAAATTTTAATCGTTCAATAGAAATTATTAAAGTAGACACTCTACCCTTTTTTGGGTGACAGAAATTATTTAAGTAGAAACTCTACCCGTTCAAATGGTTTCTGTCAAAAATCAAAAATTATAAAAATCATATGAAATTCGTGTCCGGCAACAGTTCAAAAAAGATTTGAATTAAAAAAAATGGTTTCTATACATAATTATAAAATTCATGACATCAAACTTTAATGAATAAATGAGATGACCCACTTTTTATTTAATTCTGTGGGGTAGTATCTAATCTAGTTTATCTACCACGCCAAAAAAATGTATAGTTTTCAAAGAAGTGGGATTGTTTCTAATATGCAAAAACTGCCTAAGCTTCTTGGTGAATCTTATTCTTTCAAGTCATGTCGAAATGATTGATTCCACATGTTTGGTATATGATATATTAAAAACTGGATAAAATTTTAATTTTAATATTATCTGTACGCATAAAAAAAATGGCACAAATCCTAATCTTTCTCCTCCTTATCCAATTTGTATTCTTCAAGCTTTTATAAGGAATATTATCAGATTATTTTTTCTCATCATGCACGAAATGTGCTGGTTTATACTGCAAATACCATTTTAGTTAAAGGATGGTGCATCCACTAAAATAAAATAAAAAATCTGTGGATATTATTCTATGTAGTCAGAATCTTACAGAGGAAAATACTTTAGACAAATGCTCGAAATGCTTGTGTGTGTATACACATTCACTCAGTGTCTCTTTTTCTCAAATATTCATTGTTTAAGAGAGACGTATACGGTGAAAATACATGCAATAATTGGAGAAAAATGCCCCAAAATACAATAAAAACTAAAGTCAACTAGATTATAAGTTTTCCTTCGTGTGTGTCTACAAGACTATCTCGTCTAAAAGTTTAACATATCAAATAGAGGATAACATTGTTTACTTAAATTATGTTTTCAGCACACCCCTTGCTGGTGATGCATGACAATGAAAAGAAAAACATTTTGGCTATCCACACGCAATCGATCATTGGATCAACACTCATGGCCACCACGTCGGCCGTCATAAGTAGTACTTACAGTATCAAGAAGCCACTCAATGATGCCGTCATGGAGAATTCAATGTGGCGCTAAAATACATCATTCTCCTCCTCATTTTCCTCTTTTCATTCCTACATCACTCCTTATCGGTTCATCGGCCAGGTGAATTTCCTCACAAACTGCCCTCAGGAGGAGACAAAAAGTTAAATTTATAACTCAATGAAGAAGAAAAATGTTCAGAAAAATATGAAACAAAAATAAGGATAAACATGAGACTTTTAATATGAAAAATAGACACCAATTGCATTACATCCAGTGACCTTAAATAGGTCATACATGATACAAGACACCCACTATTAAAAAAAAAAATTATAAATCTAGGAAACTAAATGGTAGTGCATTTCATGCACCAAATGCACACCTAATAACACCAATTTACTTGTGAACTAATTAATTAAGCAAACCACTAATGTATTAATTAATATTTAATTCCACTAATTAACTTTTTAGTCACTATTGCAACCTAAATGTAAAACTAGGACTCCACTAATACAAAAAAATAACAACTAATAAATTAATGAATAAAATACAAAAATCCCACTAACTAAGCATCCGTCAACATTCTCTCCCTAAAACTGAAAATCTAGAAACATTCAGTTTAGAAGTCTTATTGCATGTAAACACCAAGTAATTTCTGAAATGTAGTCAATTTCAAGGGCTTAGTGCATATGTCAGCAACTTGATCTTCACTTGTACAATAAATAAAATCAAGTATTCCTTCCTTTCAGGGACGGAGCCAGAAAATTTCTTCAGTACGAGCATAATTTAACTCATGTCGAACATTGAGTTTTGGTCAAATTTAATGATAATAAAACTATAAAACAAATCGTGATAAAACTAAAAATGATATAGTTTATAATTAAACATGCTCCTTATAAGTTTTCATACTGTGATATTGTTGTACAATAACGTTATTATCAAATAATTGAAAACAAAAACAAGTAACTGAAAGCAAAAGCAAGTGAACTCCAAATCAATCTATGCCTAAAATCAAGCAGAATACTCTCAACCTTAGCACAACTTTCAATTTAAATTCACAAATCACAACTGCAGAATGCAATTGACAAAACTAATAACTAATACATGATTTTAAATTAGCAACTTGTGTCTAACCTTAGTAAAACATCCAATTAAGTTCACCTCAGATTGGTTTGGATTTGCGGAAGAGCTAGGCTAGGCTGCTAGTAGGTAGTGGTGAAATTGAATCGTGGACAATTGCTAATATTAAATAAAAAAGACAAAAAAATAAAAATATTGGGTTGGGCCTAACATAGTGAGGCCCCGCCCCTGCTTCCTTCTTAAGATCCTTTAAAAATTGATACTTCACATCAATGTGCTTGTTTCATTCATGTAAAACGAGATTTTTTTGAGAGTTCAATAGCTGAACTACTGTCACATAAAAATAAGTACGTCTTAATTGTTTGAAATGAAGCACTTCAAGGATCGATAACTCTTTCGTCGTCAATCCAAGATGTGTCGGGGCTTCTCGAGAAAGGATTTTGCTCTCAAGACGGTAATTTATTGTTCTATGAAGCACTCC
>NC_036240.1:996071-996563 GCF_002742605.1 Olea europaea var. sylvestris
TATTTATTTATTTATTTATTCTGATAATGCCGTACACTGTATAATCAGTGGACAGAAAGGTGTAAGATTACAGCCTTTCATGTTCAATCATATGGTGTCAAATAGATAAAATTATCCAAACATGAAAGCATCGATTGATCTGAACCACTGCCAAAAATTAGCCGTATATAAAGAAAATATAAAAGAAATCTTCTCCATAACTTCAAATATTGTTCAAGAAATGAAGCAGATCTGCAGATGCCTATGGAGAGGTTAATGGAGGCTGCCCGGATTGGTGATATCGACACCTTATATGAATTTTTATGATTGGATCCATTCCTTTTGGAATCCATTGAATTGCGTAGAGTTTGTTTATACCCCTGTGCAAATTGCTGCATCAAAGAGGCCTAACCAACTTTGCCATAGAAATCCTGAGCTTAAAGCCTTCATTAGCCAAGAAGCTGAATTCAGAGGGATTTAGTCCTCTGGACTTGGCATTGCATAGCGCAATGG
>NC_036240.1:996663-998566 GCF_002742605.1 Olea europaea var. sylvestris
ATTCAATCTACTGTTATTTGGATCTTGTGATAGACGATCTAATATTTGGTAAATTTTTACTATTTTTTCTGTTAAATGCATTTGAATGCTTTATTTATTTTGAAAGTTTACTTTTTCCGCATATTACAGTTAAAGAATCTCTTGTTTCTTTGAGTTCATGTGTGTATGTGTGATGTTGCATTCTGCGTTGGTCTAGACGGTGTTATGATGAATAGTGTTCATATCTTGTCTTTATTCTTAAGTTCTTAATATTTAGGAATGTTTGTGATGCCTATTGCAATGAACAAGAACGATGATGAAGAAGAAGAGAGTAGAAAGAAAGAAAGAAATGGGAGGAAAGATTATAATGTTTATTCAATATTCAAGTCTAATTCATTACACTCAAGGATCCTCATTTTATAGGTTCTAAATTACAGCAGAAGGAAATTTGCAACGAATAAGGAAATTTAAGAATTCCTTCTATAGAGGAGACAAATTCGCTGTCCTACCAAAACAATAAAACACAATAGGGAACATTCTATTCTTAATTGCTTTGACTTCGTTTATGCCTAGAATAGATTTTCCATTTTGTATCAGTTTGAAAGTACATTACATTTTTTTTTTCACATTTCAGGAGAAAAATGTAGTAAGGCTACATGCCATCAATAACTCAAGAGTTTGTACACAAAAATGCTTCGTTTCTTGGTGTAAATGCACTGCGGCTTTGGAGATGAGGTATTGTAATTTGAAAGATTTGAAGTTGTTTTTTCTTTTTCTTTTTTCCTGAAAGTTTTCATTGATAAAACGAGCATGATATCGTCCTTTTGCTTTATCATCAGATTTTATGAAGTTTCTTCTTGATGGACTGCTCGTTCTACAGCAGTGATAAGAGGGTTGGGTAGAACGACATTCAATACTTTAGTGTCTAGTCATTTCTCTAGTAAATTTTCATCAAGTCATTTCTAGTTATCGCTCTGATGGACGTGAAATCAACAAAAGCTTCTCCGATTCTTACTGGTTCTCAACCTATAAACAAGTCCCGGCTCGGGATACATTCTAGTCACTTGCCTTATTCACAATCGAGCCCCACATATTCAAATAACATTCTGGCAGTTTCGAGGAAGAAGCCTGGAACATTTGACGATGTTCAGTCCAATGTTTGGCTTGAAGCAATGAGATCATCATCACCTCCGAGAAAAAAGATTCTTAAGGATTTCACCGATGAGGAGGTTGCTTCTGATGATGGAGATATCATTTATCGTGCTTGGACAGTATGTTTATTATCCTAAGATGAAATATAATTTCTCTCTTTTCAATCTTATTGATATAGTTAATTCCCGTTTGTCTTTTGCTTTGCGCAGATTAAATACCCATCAGCGCTTAATTCCTTCCAACAAATCATGAACCGTGCAAAAAATAGGAAGTTAGTGGTGTTTTTAGATTATGATGGAACTCTTTCCCCCATTGTAGATAATCCTGACCGTGCATTTATGTCTGCTGATGTAAGTAGCTATCGTGCACGGGAATATTTCCTTCATAATTTTCGATCTGCCTCTTAATGTAATACAATAAGTGATTTTCTAGATGCGTTCTGCTGTTAAGAGAGTGGCAAAGTATTTCCCTACAGCCATCATCAGTGGAAGAAGCCGTGATAAGGTGGATACAGAAATTTTTCCCTTAACCAAGCTATTTACAATGATATCAGGTTTTTAATATTTTGAGTCGTTCTGATTTTGATTAATTTAATTTCCTCAGGTTTATGAGTTAGTAGGACTAAAAGAACTCTACTATGCTGGTAGTCATGGCATGGACATCATTTTCCCTCCCGAAGACATGGCCTCTGGAAACCGTTCAAATTGTACTAAATCTACTGATCGACAGGTATAACTCAGGTACCTTCTGAGTTGTTCGTTTATTTCGTGAT
>NC_036240.1:1000390-1037980 GCF_002742605.1 Olea europaea var. sylvestris
GTGCTCCCAATCTACGTTGGAGATGACACAACTGATGAAGATGCATTTAAGGTAATACGTCTGTTGTTAAGCTTAAAATTCATTCATCAATTTACATTTTCGTTTTATAAACATTGTTTACTCATATTTCAGGTGTTGCAGTTGGGGAATCGTGGTTATGGAATTCTTGTATCAGCTGTCCCGAAAGAAACCAATGCTTTCTTCTCTCTGAGGGATCCTTCAGAGGTGAAAATTTGATCGCTATCATGTGCATTTTTACATTGTTTTAGTTTCAAATTTCTCGAGTTTTTCGACTCCCAACCCTCCTTAACCAATGCAAAATTATGTCAAGGTCAAGGAATTCCTGGAGTCTTTGGTGAGCATGAAGCAACAGCTGCAAGTTTGAAGATGATCTCAGAATGGCTGAGTGATGTGTTTATCGTACACCTATTTTATCTTGGACTAGATGTCACATGAATTAGCCTCTGAATCTTTTTTTAATTATTATTTGTTACTAAAGAATTTTCTTTTGCATTTTATGAAGCTTTGGTTCTGTTTTCTTGATGGAAGAAAGGTTCTAATAATGTTAAAGTTGTTTCTTTTAAATGTATTTAGGTGAACTCCAAACCCACCACGTTAGAATTACTCAATAAATATTATTGGTGGATTATCTCTATTGTACTAAGATCCTATTTGGTGTGACTTAAAAAGTTGATAAAAATTTAACACACATTTCAGTAACTTTTATTAAAATTTACTAAAAGTTTAATTTTTAACTACACCGATCATGGGCAATGAGTTTACTCACTAGAAGCATGTATTCGATACATTCAATAAGGATAGAATTTTTTTTGTCGATATTATAAATGTTAAAGATCTTGACGAGAAAAATTTAGGTGGGACGGTCCTATATGCACATGTTGTGGGATCGTTCCCTCACATTGATGTCACATAATCTTTTGTGTCATAATTAATATTTACTCTATTTTTCTCTATTACTTTTTTTTTTCGAACTATTCACTCTAATGTCGACATAAGTCTTGCTGAATTTAGATTTTACTATGTTTCCCTCTTAATTTTTATCGAATTTAGTTTTTAATTAACTTTAAATATTATTAAGAAAGTAAAAAAAATCTAAATTCGATAAATTATCATCAATGGTTAGAACAAAGATAAAAAAATAATAATAAACACAAACAGTGCTTTGCAATTCAGTAATAAAATATTTTCTTCGCATTTAAACAAGGACAATGCTATATGTTAGGGGTGGCAAATGGGTCGAGCGGCTCATCAGCTCGTCCGCTCGGCTCGCGAAAACGGAGCTCGTGGGCGGCTCGGGCTCGTAAAAACACGAGCTCGAGCTCGAGCCGAGCGGGCCAGTTCGGTGGGCGAGCTGAGCGCACAAAAAACGAGCCACGAGTCAAGCTCGTTTTTTAAAGTGACCGAAACGATCACTTTTTTAAAAAAGTGACCGTTTCAGTCCCTGAATTAAATTTATTTTATTTATTATTTATTTATTTATTTATTTTTACCGTTAACGGTCACTGAATTTTTTCAGTGACCATTTTGGTCTTTAAATTTTTTTTCTTCTTCTTTTATAAATAGTGGCATTTAACCACAAAATCTTTTACAATTCACTTTCAACTCTCAATTATCTTTCTCTCAACTCTCTTGTATTGTGTTGATAGTTGTACAATTTTTATATACAATTTATACAATATTCAATTCTCATTTCTCAGTTCTCACTATATTTATTAAAATTTCATCCAATTTTCTTTTCTCACTATGTTTATACAATTATTCTTCTACTAGTTATTACTTATTACAATTAAACAAATGGATCCACGTGCATTTGTCGAAAACTTATTTGGTGTGGGAGGAAACGAATCGTCTATGACACCGCAAAGTCAATTTCGGAATCAATTTGAAGGTCTAAATGACGTATCCCTACCTGAAGATATTCCAGATTTGAATCTTCATCATCATGTAAGTGGCAATCCAAATTATCCAATTATTTTGGATGATGTTGACGTTCCTGAAGCGGAACATGATCAGGAAGAAGAGGCTAAATTAAACATTCCTGATGCGAGAGGAAAGCGAAAAGGGAAAAAACAAGCAAAATGTTAGAATTACTTTAAGTTGATTTCAACGGGAAAAATCGTCAATGTAGTCCAAGAATCCAAAACAGTATGTAAATACTGTCAACAAAGATTAGCATGGCAAAGAGGAATTGGTACCACACATCTCAACTGTTATTACAAAGTATGTACAGCCTAACACGGACTTATTCCAGGCTGTCAAACACAATTGCAATTTGGCAGTCCAGATGACGGTGGTTCTGCTACACCCCTATCCACATGGGTGTATTCGGAGGAGAAAGCTCGAACCGGAATGGTGAAGCTTGTTGCTGGTGCTGAGTTACCTTTGACATTAATTGACAACCAACACTACATCTCATATGTGAAAGAATATCTGCAGCCAAGGTAGGTTGGGGTAAGTCGAAACACTCTTCGTTTCGATATAATACAATATTTTACTTCAACAAAATAACAATTAATTATGAATTTGCAAAAATATGGGGGTGTCATATCTTTAACTTCGAATATATGGGAAGGGATTAATAAAAGAACATATATAACTGCAACTGTACATTATATAGACTCACTTCGGTGCATGCATAAAAAAATTATTGCTTTTAGAATTATTGAATTTCCTCACAATGCTAATAATATATTTAATACTATTATTAGTATTGTTAGAGAATATCATTGCGAAGGTAAAATTTGTTCATTTACTTTCGATAATGCTAGTGTTAATAAAGTAGTTGCTGAAAAATTGCATAGGGTATTACAACCTGATTTTGATGGATTTTTGTTTCATATTCGTTGTGTATGTCATATTTTGAATTTAATTGTTCAAGATTGTTTAAAATATATAAAGGATGAATTTCAAAATATTAAGAACGCACTAATATATATCACAATCTCTCCAAGTAGAAAACAAGCATTTGAGGATTATTGTACCGAAATAGGAGTGCAAAATGCTAAAACATTTGTTAGCGGCGTAGGTCATAGGTGGAACTCTACTTACTTGCTATTAAAATCATGTGAATGTTTTGAACATTTAATAACTGACTTTTATAACAATAGACATGTTAGAAGTGATGATGATGGCATATTGACTGAACGTGATTGACATTTAGCTTTGAAAGTTAAATTTTTTTTACATCTTTTTATGAAACCACTAAGATTTTATCGGGCGTTTACTATCCCACTAGTTGTATGGTGCTTGAACGTCTTTATATAATTGTAAGAACATTTCATAAATACAGAAATGACCCTGATTTTAGTGAAATCATAATTACTATGGAATTAACATTTAGAAAATATTGGAAAGATTTGCCTATGTTATTTTCTTTAGCATGCGTGATGGACCCCCGATATAATTTATCGAAAACTAAATATATAATTGATCAACTTTCAAATGCCTTAACATTTGATACACCTATCACATATAGAAATTTAGATCAAACATTATGTAAAATGTATGAATTATATGCGAACCGAATGAATACCAATATTAGTCGGGTGCCATCTGCACCTACTCCTTCCACTGAAATTGAAGAAGAAGATGCGAAAATATTTAATTTATTTCAAAGCATTAATTTGTATAGATTTGATTCATCTGCAATGTGTTCATCTACTACCACTGTCACTGTCATGTCGTCACCATCTGTATCTCATTCTCATCAAACATCTACGGGCTTAAACCATAATGCATTGCCTGGTGAATTAATTGATTATTTCAACCAAAATATATCAATAGATAAAACAATTAAAAAAAGTTCAGACGAAGTAATTGAATTCTGGCGAAAGTATGAACGACGTTGGTCAGTTATATCTGCGATTGCAAAAGATCTGCTGACACCTCCGGTTGGCACTGTTGTTTCGGAGTCTACTTTTAGTGCAAGTAAAAGAGTTTTGAGCGAGGTCAGGAGCTGAATTAAAGAATATATTTTAGAAGCGTTAATGTGCGTTAAGGATTAGCAGGACGCTCATTTTTTACTACAAGATAAATATGCCGAAATTGCATGTCGACAAGTAAGTGATGTTTGATTTAATTATATTGATGAAACTTTTCTTTTCTTATCATTACTTTTAATTTTCTTTAAAAAACTTCGAAGATTATATATAATTTTCGAAGTGAAAAACTTCTATATAATTTTCGAAGTGAAGACTTCTGACAATTGAAAGGGTATTCGATTACCCTTTCAATTTTTAGAAGGGATTTTCTTCGAAAATTATATACAAGGGGACGTGCAGCGTTGCTTGAAAAAATAATTTTTAATAATATTTTAAATTTTATTTAAAAAATTGTACACGAACAAACAAACAAACAACACAATTTTTAACTCAGCCTACTCTAAATTTAAGTAGCCGATCCCAAGCCCGGATAAAGGAGGAGGGTTTAAATTTTTTACCTAATTTTTTTATATATAATTCACGATTTAAAAATTAAAATTACTTTTTTATTTTTCAATTTACTTATTTGTTTAAAAAAATAAAAAAGAAAAACGACGTCTGCTCGCGAGCAGGGCTCGGCTCGGCCCACGAGCTCGTGCTTTCATGGGCCGAGTCGGCTCAGCTCGGCTCATTGACAACCCTATATATGTACATAATTTTTTTACGTAATCCTTTACCTATTATTCACAATAGGTGATGGAAACTACATTTGAGAATTTTTATATTCACGCGGGACCTGCATACGTTGTGAGAGAGAGGGACAACTTTTAGTACCCCAAATTTAGTACAAATAGAGTTATTCTTAAAATAATCTCTAAGGACGGTCTTACAGTAGACACGTAAACAAGAATAACATTTTTAGAAATATGCAAAAAAAATTATCTTCATTCCACCCTACTTTTAACTATTAGTGGACTTTCGATCTCAATATTTACATGTCTAGTTTTTTAATTAAAAAAAATGTGTTTGTCATTAAAAGCAATGCTGGTACAGTGAGCAATATTAGCTAAGCCACAAGTATTCAAGCCATTTTTTGCCTACAGTAAGTCAAAATTTTAATTTTTCATCTACATTTTCAAGAGAAAAATGTAAGTTAAAAGTTATTTGAAACAGTAGATATAAATATAATTATTAAATAATGTAACTTCAATTAAAATTGTAACTAATGAATTAATCTTGATAAGGAATAAATAAGGTAGTGATTGCTTTGCATTTTCATTTTTCATTTTCATTTTCGAAACGATTTTTAGCTTTCCCCGAAAACGACCCGTTTTCCGCGTTTTGAGCGTTTTCGATATTTATAACTGAAAACGCTGAAAACGATAAAAAATCGTTTTGCGTTTTCAATTATAAATTTTAACTCGTTTTCGAAAACGACGGACCAAATGCGTTTTCCGCGTTTTCGAAAACGAAAAACGAAAAATGAGCCGAAAACGATAAACCAACCGCAGCCTAAGCTTCCTAGTTCCTAATAGTAAAGAAATTGTGACTAAAGACGATAAATAAATAAGTCATGGTAGAAGACTTACAAAACTGAAAAAATAAGGGGCTGTTCTCTTTGTTGTTTTCAACCCATTTTCTGTTTTCGATTTTTTAAAACGGTGAAAACGAGTTCTCTTTACTATTTTCGAAAATGACTTTTCAAAAAAAAAAAAAAAATGTACAAAACACAGGGAAATTGAAAACACTCAAAACAACTCATTTTCCATTATTGTGCGTGAGAGCAGAGAACCAAGGAAAACCTGCTGCCTTCTTCCTCAACAATCGACCACCCCCCGCCACCTAGAACACCAGATTTCACAACCATTCGAACCCCTTCACCTCCCTCTTCAAGCTCTTGTCATCACCTGGCCACGGAGTTGCCCAAAACAGCCCCAATCATCACCCAAAACCGCACTACCAGTCACGATTTTCACCGTATTTTCACCGTCGTCGGCCACCGTTTCAAGCGCGGACCACCACCACTCTACACCTGTCAACCAGGCGTATCCAATACCACCATGGGTCACCTACAATTTTGTCTAGATTCGAGTGAGCTTGTGAAAGTAGTCCGTGAGTTGTGGCAGATTTGGTCCCAACAAAATTGATGAAATTTTATTTATACAAACAATCAATTCTACTTTCCAAACATCAAGGTTGGTTTTTTGAATGGGTTGGGTTTAGTTTTTGCACATTTATTTATGGTTTCTTGTATGTTATTGAATTTTTTGGCTACTTACTGTTATTGAAATTTTCGAAATTGGATGTTGAAAATGAGGTGACTTTCATTATCTTGTTGGCTACTTAATGTTTCTTAAGGAGTCTGCAAACTATTAGTCTTAGTTTGGATAAGAAATTGTTGAAATCTTTCTGTTGGAGATAGGTCTCATTATCAGATGAATGAGATTGAATTCAAATCACTGGGAATTGGCTTTGAGTAATCTGTAAATGCCACTCGTGGTGGTGGATTGCTTAATTTGCTTCAGAAGAATGCAATTCAATATCAAACAAATTCTTTCCATAAATCATAACTATGAAAATATATACTGCAAGTATAGATTATTTTGGAAAAGCTGTGAGATGTCTCTTCCCAGTATGTGTAAGTAATTTTTGTTCATGAATGATGAGAAACGTTTGAAGTTGGTTGCCTCTCATTGAATTTGATTAAGGAGGAAAGATTGATAATCCAATGTTAATTGATGAAAGGTCATGATACTAAACAAATAGATCAAGATTAGGACTCGAGAAATTAGATAGAGTCAAGGATTAAACACCACATTTTGCTAATTGTAGCACAAAGTTGCATATTTTTGGGAAATCGTATATTGATTTTTGATTCTCTGATAATTGTAGATGGTAACAAAAACAGCTTGATATTGGATCCATTTCTAATTTACAAGTTTCCCTTGAGTTTTGCAACATTAAGAGGCAGCAATTACCCGTACACTTGTACTCACCTGCTTGGTAGCCACTTCTCCATCATGTACAACCTTCTAAATAGCAAATAGCAAATAGCAAATAGCGTTAGCAACATGTAAAAATAGTAGCTAACCATATGCTGCTTCTCCTGATGATAATAAGGTGTTCAGCTTTGTTGTAATTGTTACCGAAGTGGATATGTTACAGTCATGATAAAACTAACTTAGTTCATGTTTATCGAAGTATATAATTGATTATAATTTGATATGTATTTCGTATGACTAACATGCTCTTCGAAATTTACGGATTATAAGTTGACAAATGTGGACTTATTGAAATGGAAAATTTTCTCAAAGCTAAACCTACTCGTGACATTTGCATTGAAGACGACTTTGGTAAAGTGTACTTTAAAGAATTGACATGATAGTAAACACTTCACACGTGTTTCTTCTTTAATTTTGTTCACTATTGTGTATTAGGATCTCAAGAAATTGTGGAGGTCATTATTTTTTATAAATGGTTGTGTCAATTCGTCGACCAACTCTTTCGTATGAATGTAATGATAGAACGAAGGAACTTCATTATTTTCAATACTAAAATGAAACAAATTTGAGGTCAGATCTAAAATGAAATAAATTTCATTATTTTCAATACTAAAATGAAATAAATTTCAGGTTTCACCAACTTCAAAATTTATATATTATTTAATACTATATTAACATTAAAATATTAAAATTTAATAAATAATCATATTTCTTGAATAAAATATTATAAAAATAAATTCTCAAAATTTCAAAGTAAACACGTTTTTCAATTTTATATTTCCAGAAATTATTTTTCAAAATGACAAAAAGAATGAATTTTCAACAGTTTCAATATAGCCACTCAAAACACAAAACTCAAAATAAATTCAAAACTCAAAACTATAAAACTCAAACACGAAGAGAACGGTTCCTAAACTTTTGTGTTAGCCCTTGGTTTGAGCCTCATTTTTTGAAAAAAAAAAAAAAAAAAGAATTCTTGAACAGTGTTTTGACCTCATTTCAACAACGCATTTTTCAATAAAATAATATTAAATGCAAATTCAAAATTTTTCCTTATTTTTTAACCATACATTTTTCATCAATACACTATTCAAAAATTTTATTTTTTTTCGACAAAAATGGGGCTCAAACAAGGGCTTAATAATCCTTGAAACATTGGAATTTCTGTTTCAAAATTGAGGCAATAAGGTAATGATCAATAATCTTGGCATGTGTCTTTTGTATTATTCTTTTTTTTTTTTATTAGAATAGATTTTTACTTCAAAGTAATATTTAAGGTTAATTAAAAATTAATTCGGTAAAAAGTAAGTGAGAAAAAAGAATAAAAATCAAATTTGATATAAGGAGCACGGGTCATCACTTGAGTGAAAGACATAAAAAATGTAGGAGAGAGAGATAGAGTGAGGACTTCGCTAGCATGATCGATGCACGCATCTGTCCGCCAATGAATACATTATGTCGACACGTCCCTTCTTGTGAGGGGCGTGTAATCGGACGTATCAACACCCGAGTACAAAAATCAAAATTCTAATTTATAGAGTGAATATGTGCATTTCTAGGTTAAATAATGTACATGAATATTTATAGATGAATTCTTAGATTAAATAATGTTAGAGACTTTACATGTCCAACTCAACAGTTAACACATGCCATACAGTCACGATTAAGAGTTATTTTATATTGTTTCCTTAAAATATGAAGTTACCTAACTATCGATATTTATCTGATAATTCATTTGCTTACAAATTCTCTGGAACAGATGTTGACTTCCGAAAATGGCCAACAGGTGTCTTTCGAAGACAATGTACACATGAGTGTGTTTAGCCATATACCGACTATAAATGCATGTATTTGTAGAAGAAGGTGGAAATGGTGAGCAACTATATATGAATAAGTGGATTATGTTCTCTTCCTTGTTCAAAGGTGCATCCCCTAAAATGATACAAGAAATGGCTATTTATAGTGATCGTGCCGAGGTGGTCACCATTGAATCCGATCCACGTGGCCTAATCTACTAGACCTTGGCGTCACATCAATCCTACCTCACATTAATTACATTGACAGGCATTTGACAAGAGGTCGGCCACACTACATCCTTAGGCTGACATCCTTGACGCTTATTTAATGAGGACGTCACATCAATCAACTCCAAAAATGTGCTTATCCGAGTTGTGGAGTTCGACGAAAAGAAGTAGGCCCACCTCGAATACGTAAGGGCTAGGACTACTTCGGATAACTCTAGTGAAATGACCTCATCATTTAATGCAACAACCTCAGCCGTTGACCTTTTATGGGGCTTCCACGTGGACCGTAATGTATGATCAGCAACAATAGTCCCTCAAAGTCTATGTATAATCATTCATGTGATACATAGAATTTTATATTTCGTCAATTTTGAAAAATCTGTGCAATATTGTAGTCCTCCAAGTCTAATTTGCGAACATTTATGTGGAAATTAGAGTTTATGGAAAAATTGAGGCACCTGAAAGCTACATCCTAGGAAGAAGCTGTCTGAACCGATGTTCATTTACTTCGAGGTTATAGTAATGTGAATTTGTCGAAGTGATGAGCTTCGAAAGTGAAATGAGGTAGTTATTGATTAGAGAAGTTGTATAGGGTCGGCGTTGGAAAGTGTGGGGGTTATTGAGCACCGCGTTGGAATGATTGACTGTCATTTGCAATCTCTAGAAAAGACAGCTGACAGCGGTTCAATTTCCTATACACGTAACCATCTTTGCATTAGATGTGCAATGATGTCGGTTACAGGTATACCTTTTGTCCCCCAGGAAAAGTGGTGTATGTAAGAGTCACGGTGCAATCTGAGCTCTAGAATACGAAATAGCAAATATTGTGAGCAGCTCAGATTTAATTGCCAAATCAACAATTGGGAGATCGGATTTTTGAATTCAACGGTCAGGATCAGAAGTTGTTTCCTATAAAATGGGAAGGCTTAGGCGAAAATCTTTTTTCTCCTTTGCATTATTCATGTGTTCTTGAGTTGTCTACGCTTCTGTGTTTTCACCATTTTCTTCCTTATTCAAGCTTTTTGGATTTTGAAAATTTTCTACCCGTTTTGATCAATTTTTTGTAAGTATCTAAAATTTTCTTTAAGTTTTATAACTAACATGGCATCATCTTTGTCTAAGGAGGTAGATGTGAGGTTGGGTACTGAGATAGGGGTTGAAGTCACCAATACTGCTGACCTAGTTAAGGCCATTAATGCTGGTCGAAGCTGCCTTCCAATTGTGAAGGGTGGTTCGGGGGAGGAAGGTTTGGGGGCCTAAAAAATTCTCTCTATTGTAAATGCCTCTCACTTAGTAAGTCTTAGGGAAAAATATTGTATTCTCTACGATGTAGAGCTCCTAGCCCCCTCTTTTGATGAGCGTGCATGTTACCCTAGGTCAAGGTGTTTAGCCACTAGTGAATTCCTTTTAAAGGTAGGACTTCGATTTCCATTGTATACGAACCATCCTTTGGTTATACAAACTGGACCCACCTTGCTCATCCCAATGCATGGGCTCAGCTAATAGGGTCCTACTTTCTTTGGAAGGAGACCTCATTAAGCGAGGACATGCCTCTCCAAGTATTTTGGACCTTGCTCCAACCTATGTCCTTAGGTAAAAGGGATTTGAAGGGGTGATACTCCCTATGTCCATGAAGTCACATGCCCCATTTGTCATAAGCCTTCCCTCCTCCATCAAAGAGTGGAAGCAAGCGTAGTTTTGGGCAAGGAAAAGTGGCAGTTGTGCCAAGGTGACACCATTCTCCATGTGATTGTTCCTATCTCGTACCCTGAAGCCAATGAGTGTCGTTATTTATTGTTTCACATATAATGACGATTTTTTCATGATATTTGAGGTTGTATTCATTTTTCTGTTTGTAAGAGGTGCTGATAGGTACGAGCTCAGTTCATCAAAACTCGAACTTATCAAGGATATATACTTGCACTGGCTTCGTCAAAGTAGTTCGAAAGGCTTATCGTTTCGAAACCATTTTTTGAAGAATTCAACCTAATGCCCAAGAGAGGTATTTTTGTAGCATCTTTGGCAGTTTACTGGTTTGCTTAGTTTATATGTTTTGCATTCTAATGTACTTGCTGAGTTGCTTTTGCAGAGAGCTTTGGGAAGACGAGGCACCTCTCTCCTGATATGACCACTATTTGGGCCGCCACCTCCATGGCTGGAAAGAAGGAGTTGAAGCCCTCATCTATTGTAGAAAAACATGTGAAGGACCAAGAAGGTTAGCAAGGAAGCTACTGGCCAAAAGACCTCTGGGAGACCTCTCTTAGACAAAGGGAAGGGGAAGTCCCCAAAAAGAAACAACATTTTTTTGCTACTGAAGTTGGTGGGTCAACTACCAGCCCACCACTGTCTCGCTCCGAAGTCCCTACTGGGGAAAAGTTGATGGTAGTGTCAATTGTTGCTGCAAGGGGGCCCAGAAGAGGTCCACTGAAGCGGAGCCCCCCGCAATTCATCAAAGAAGGTGAATACCTCCAGTAGGTCTTTACAATTGAAGCCACCCCTCGCCTGAAGCTCTCTATTTCCTATGTGATGAGCTGGCTCTGGAGATTCTGACAATGCTGCCTCTAGAAGTGCAACCCCCGTCAGCAACTTTTTACAAGTACTAGACGAAGCATTGGTAGTCAATGAGTGTGCTAACATTTTCATCACAATGGTGAGCCAAACGGCAAGGGCATTTAGCACTGCTATTGAGGCCGATGCCCTCGTTATAAACCTCATGAATAAGAATAAGGAGTATACGACCTGGGCCACAAAGATCGTGGAAGCAGCTAGAAAGGCCTCAGCTGAGGTAGAGACTTTAAAGAAGAATCAAGTTGAAGAGTCAATGAAGCTCGCTTCTACGTTGGTAGAAATTGAAAGTTTAAAGAAGGTCCACGTATAGCTAAGGCTGTAAATGGATTGGATATGCTCAAATTAGATCCAATCTGTTAAGAATAATTAACCAGTTCGATCCGATCCTATAATTCAACGGATAATTGAGTGTTAAATCCATATTCGATTAACTATGATATATGATATCCGATCCGAAATTGAAAAAATTAGAAAAATTAAAATTTTATTTATTTTTTCATTAAAAATTATAGGCTCTACAAGATTTTAATTATTTATCTATTTTAAAAAATATTTGAATTATCTTTATGAGCTCATTTATTTTATTAGAAGGTCCAAATAAATTTTTTTATCCAAGTGATGCTCCTTTTAACTCATTTTTAAAGAAGACTTCTCTTAGAATATTTTAGTGATATTTCAATATGGGATACTAGTTTTTTAAAGGATTCTTCTCTTCCATTTAGTGATATTTCAATGTGGAAAACTAATTATAATCATTTGTAAATTCTAAGTGTTTACTTCATTATTTTCATTACAAATCATAGCCCAATAAGATTTTAATTACAAACAATATCAATTTGAACAAAGAAAATTATTTTGGACAAATTAATTGTTAATTTTTTATGTTATAAAACAAATCACTATAGTAAATCTAATGAATAAATTAATTATTATTATTATTTTATTTTAATTAATAAAAAATTAAATCTCTTCAAAAGTTTCAATTAAAAATATTATACTATTATATAATATTATTTATTATTTAAAAATTACGTGTAAAGTATAGTACAATTTTCAAAATGGAAAAAACTGTGTCATAAATTATGCGATAATATAAAAAATATAATCTATTATTATCATAAATCGGATTGGGTTGTTATCGGATCGAACTGACCTATATATTCATTTAGTTAACGGATTATTAGATTCGGATCTCAATCGGGTTATCGGATTGAGGCCCTAAATCCTTCTCCCATTAATTTCATCGGATTCGAATCAAAATCCAATCCATTGATAGCCCTACGTGTAGCAAAGTGAGAGGTGGCCTCCCTAACAAAACGGCTAGAGACATCTAACAACCACCAAAAGATTGTTGCGGAGGTGCTTGAATTGGCTAATAAAGAGAACTTTGCTCTAAAAGAGCAGATGTGAGGCTGAACTCTTGAATCTCTGGCTGAGTCTACTAGTAGTGAGGCAGTGAAAAGATACATTGTCTACTTCCATCATACGGAGGCATACTAGAGCTTTTGTGCTTACTGGTGGAGGATGTTCAAGCCGTCAACACTTCTGAGCTAAGGGCAGAGTTCCTGGAGGAGGAGGGTGAGACTCAAACTTCGACAGAAGGGAGTCAGGTCATTGAAATAGAAGACGAAACCAACAACCCGAAGGCTAATGTCCAAGAGGTGGCCCCCAATGCTATAGTACCATTTGTACCTCTCTCCCCCTTATCTGTTTAGCTAAGGTTTTGTACTTTTTGTTCCCCCCTCCCTTTTTTTTTTTTTTGTAATTTCGACCTTCGAAACCCAAGTTGTAATTTTTTTAATTATTAATGAAAATTCTCAATTTCATATTTGTTGATGTTGTTTCATTTTGTTTAATAACCTCGTCTATGCATATGTTTTGTATTTCATTCAATGCTTGCATTACTTTTTAACACAAGTGTTTGTAGTTCGACTGTATGTTTGTTTTGTAATGTGCGAGGTTGAGCATTGCTTAATAATGACTTTGTAACAGCCTTCAAAACTACGTTTGATATTGAAGTGGTCCACTTCGAGACTCAACTTATCATTTTCGTAAAATTTACTAAGTAAATCAAACTAAGGCTAAACTCGTTTCATTAATAAACAACCAATACAAGGTCGTATACAAAGTTTATTGGTAGTACTTTCACAGATTTTTTGGGTTCCATGGATGATGTTGTGTCTTTCCATCTAGCCCTTCTTTTTTGTAGGTCCCAAGTCTGATCTCTTCCTTTACACGATATGGCCATTTCCAATTCGACCCAAGAGTTCCGAACCGTGCTTCCGTAGTAGAAAGAAACACTCTCTGGAGTACGAGGTCATTTACACGAAATGCCTTTTTCTTGACCTTCAAGTTTTAGCACCTCGTCATTTTCATCTGATAAATAGCCAATTTGGACTGGGACTCATTTCTCATTTCTTCAAGAAAATCTAATTCGCACCTCTTCAGTTCATCATAAGATATCTCGTTGGAGTATAGCCTATGAGATGATAATAGACCTACCTCGACTGGGCTCATTGGCTCAGCGTCATAAGTCATGAAAAATGGGGTTTGTTCAGTGGCAGTTTTGTTTGTAGTCCGGATGGCCCATAAGACCTGGGTAACTCGTTGTCCAAAGCTCTTTCGAAGCCTCGAGCTTAATTTTCAACGTGTATTTAATGGTCTTATTAATAGTATTAACCTGTCCATTTGCTTGGGGTGATGTGGGAAGGAAAAATACTTCTTGATCCCTAGTTCATTGCATAGGTCCCTAACCTTCTTATTATCAAATTGACATCCGTTGTCCGATACAATCGAGTGAGGAATGCTGAACCTGCAGATGATGTTCTTCCACGAGAATTTTGAAGTATTTGCTTTAGTTATTTTGGCTAGTAGATCATCTTCAACCCACTTGGTGAAGTAGTCAATTGTAACGATGGCGAAAAAAACACTGCCACTAGGTCCAATTAAATCAATTCCCCATTTAGCAAACAGCCAGGGACTAAATACAACGTTGAGCTTCTAGAAAGGTTGTCAGTGCACCGTTGCAAAACGTTGGCATTTATCACATTTTTTCGCAAATCGCTTGGAGTCCATTTTCAAGGTAAGTCAATACTATCCTTACCTAAGAACATTTTAGGCCAGGGCCCATCCTCCTAAATGGTTGCCGCATACACCTTCAAGTAATACTCTCAGCATGTAAGTAGCTTCTTCTCCACCTATGTACCGAAGCAGGGGCATGGAGAAATCTCATTTATAGAGTATGCCATCTTGAAAGGTGAAGTGGGCAGCCCATCTTCTCAACCTTCGTGCGTTCTTTTTGTTAGAGGGCAGGAGCTAATCTTGTAAGAATACAATGGAGGGGCCCATCCATGAGGGGGTATCTTCTACTCACATCACTTCTTGTTCTTTAGAGATTGAGGGCCTCGGAAGATACTATATAGGTACAACAGTAAGCAGTTCGGAATCTTTATTACCAGCAAACTTGGAAAAGGGTTGGCATGGGAGTTTTCACTTTGTGGGATTTGTGCCAGCTCGAACTTTTCAAAAGTGGAAAGGAATTCGATGACTTGCTTAAGATATGCCGCCATGCTCTTGTTCTTAGCGGCAAAACTGCGATTAACTTGGCTGACACTAGCTGAGAGTCACAATTAGTGTGGAGCCTCTTAACTTGCATCTCTCTAGCCAATCTAAGACCAACCAGGAGGACTTCATATTCTACCACATTATTTGTTGCTTTAAATCCAAACCTTACGATACAATTGAGCTTGTGTCCTTCTGGGCTAATCAACACAATGCCTGTTCTAGATCTGGCTTCTCCTGAGGAACCATCAACAAATATATTCCATGTTGGGGGATCGACAGACTCCATTTCTGGAAGAGAAGTGAATTGAACAAGAAAATCTGCCAGTGCCTGACCCTTAACTGCTATCCTAACTTTGAAAATTATGTCGAACTCACTCAGTTCTATGACCTATTTTAATAGTCTCCCGGAAGTGTTTGTTTTTTTGAAGCACTTGTTTGAGAGGAAAATTGGTTAAGAAATCGACAATGTGTGCTTGAAAATAGGGCCTCAGTTTTTGAGAAGCAATGATGAGTGCCAAAGCAATTTTTACCATGTCTGGATACATGTTTTAGCCGCCATAAGTGCTTTACTTATATAATAAATGGGCAATTGACGACCCTCCTCTTCTCGTAGCAACATTGAGCTAACTGTTTCGTGATCACATCTAAGTATAACAACAAGGGTTTCACATTCTTATGTTTCGATAGGAAAGGGGCTTGACCGAAGTGCTTCTCCAGCGCTTGTAGGGCCTCTTCACATTCTTGTATCCATTGAAAATGGTTCCCTCTTTTAGGACTCTGAAAAATAGGATGGACTCATCTGTCGCTTTTTATACAAAGCGGCTCAATGCTTCCATTCATCCTGTGAGGCTTTGAACCTCCTTGGATTTTAGGGCTGACCTAATTTCTACCAAGGCTTTAATCTTGTCCGGATTGACCTCAATACCTCTTTGATTTACCATGTATGGTAGGAATTTACCTCGAGGCTACTCCAAAGGTGCACTTGAGGGGATTTAGTCTCATTCTGCATCTACGAAGCATCTGAAAGACCTCCTCCAAGTGTCGGATGTGGTTGTCCACTTTCAAACTTTTTGCAAGCATATTACCCATATATACCTACATCGTTTTACCAATAAGGTTAGCAAACATCTTGTTGACCATTCTTTGGTAGGTGGCTTAGGCAATTTTTAGCTCGAAAGTCATCACCTTATAGTAGTACAACCCTTGATCAGTGAAAAAGATGTATACTCCTCGTTTGTTGGGTGTATGGGGATTTGATTATAGCCAGAATACGCATCTATGAAACACAGCAGCTTATGACCTGCCGTAGAATCAACTAATTGGTCTACTCATGGAAATGAGTAGCTATCCTTAGGATAGGCACAGTTCAGATTAGTGAAATCCACACACACTCTCTATTTTCCATTGTGCTTCTTTACCAGTACATAGTTTGATACCTGCCTCGAATAAATCAACTCCCGGATGAAGCGACTAGCAGTCAAATTTTACACCTTGTCTTTCAAAGCTTCATACCTATAAGAATACAAAGCTTTCCTTTTTGCTTGTGAGGGTTTGCCTTGAGGTCGATTTTCAGGTGATAACAGCTGGTCCTTGGGTCGATTCCAACCATATCCTCGTGTTTCCAAGTAAAAATATCCAAGTTGTTTCGCAAATTTTTTTTATCTTTTCTTTCAAAGCTAGTAGTAAACTTTCTAGTTCCTTTATCGAGGCTGTCTGAGGCTCATTATCAATTATACGGGGTTCTAGTTTGTCAGTGCGAGAAGCTTCTTTAGCTACTCTCCCTTCTTCGAGGCCTGATTGTATTTCCATAGTGGCCTCTTCTTCAGAGGCATCAACCATTTCAGCGTCTTCCCTTGTGCAGGGTCGTCGACTTCGTCGATTTCCACTAATATAACGTTCACACTCCTTGGTTCAACTTTTCGTATAGAGCTTTACATCCCTAGCACTTCGTTGGTCACCTCTGACCATTGCAATTCCTTTCTCAGTAGGGAACTCATACGAGGTGGTAGACTGAGGTCACTGTCCAAAATTCTTTCAGGGCAGGTCTTCCCAATACTCAATGGTAGGTTGAATGCTGATCTATTACCAAGAATTCCATGAAATTGTGGGCCGCCAATTGCATTACTTGTCACTAAAGTGATTTTCCCTTGGGGAAGGATGCTGTTACCTGTGAAACAGTACAGAGGGAAAAATTATCGGGGTTAGTTCGTGGTCAACGTCCATCTAGTCAAAGGTGGGCTCATATATTATGTTGACTGAACTTTCGTTGTCCACAATATTCTTTTAAGGCCATTTCTAGCTACCAATGCCCTTACGACCAAGTCATCACAGTGAGGATAATGTACCCCTACCATTTTATCTTGGGTAAACGTAATCGACTAAACCTCCCTGCATGTGGAAGATTGACCACTGCTAACAATGAAGCTTACCATTGGGGGGTCTTTAGCTTCCCTAGCACTTTTTATTTAGGCGTTTCTTATCTTGCCACCTACACATTGCCTCCAAATATTGTATCGATTTCCCGAATGGGCTCACGTACTGCATTTGGTGAAGGAATTCTTCAATGTCTCCGACCATCTTTAGGTCTTGCATGATCCTTACCATGCCTGCGTGATTTCTCTCTTGGGTCGATGGTTTCCATGATTTCTTAGTTGCCGACCTTATCAAGGGGTTTCATTCCTTTGAGGTTGTTCGTTTCCTCTTTGGTTACTCGGATGTTTGGCTATGTCCCAGTATCCAGCAGTGCTGTGGCTATAGGAATTATGGTACGTGTAATATAGAGGTGCATCATCCCTATCTCTAGGTCATATACCTCGTCATTTTCCTCCTCGTCCTCCAGTCGATCACTGAGGTGGTTTTTCCTGATACACCTTGACGGTGGGATTTACCTCATCGTAAGCCAAAGTTGAGATTGTGTTAAGTGTTGTTGCTATTAACTTGTCCTGGATTAAGAGAGGTGGACGGTCCAGCTTGTTGGTCAATCAAATGCGACGTTGGGCCTCTTCCTCTTTGCATTTGAGGAGGTGGGGAACCTCAGTTTGCCTTATTTCGATGATCTCTTAATTCTTCATTGATGATCTCTCATCTAATCATCTCCAATAGAGCGTCGTAACTGGCAGGGTTTGTATTTTGCATGTCCCTCCAATAAAGTGAATTCATGTAATGTCCTCATCTTATGGCGGTCAATGCTTTCCTATATGTGACCTGCACACAGTAGGTTATTTCATTTATGAAGCGGGTCAGGAAGGTTTTCAGTGACTCCCCTACTTGCTGCCTCATATCTTGCAATTGTTGAATCGGCTCTTCACTTTCCTTGCTCGTAGTGAAGCGCTTAAGAAAAGCCTTCTTGAAGTCAGGCCAACTTCGTATTCTTCCGACCTCCACTCTAGTGTACCAAACCTCGGCTGCTCCACTAAGGGATAAGTAGAAAGCTTTGCTCCCATGTGAGTTTTAATGCTATTGAGATACTTTGCAGGGTCTCCTCTCCCATCATACTTGGGTATCTGGGGCAGCGTGAAGTGGTTCAACATGGGGGCATTTCTAATTTTTCGTGAAAATGGAAAATTGTCATCTTTATCGTTGAGGTCACAGGACCTTTGTGGTTTGTCTGCAAATTACCCTTCCTATCAGGGGTCTCTACAAGTGTGTGGGATTGCTCTGCTCGTTGTCTTGCCATTCTTTCTTGCTTGTTTCTAGGTGAAAGATTAGCATTGGCTCCCACAGGCTTGTTATACACTCCTAACTGAGGCTCCTCTCATTGCCTATTTCTAGGCGTAGGGTGTTGGTCTTGCCTATTGCTAGGCTGTCCAGGGCTTAGCTTGTCAAAAATGCTGATTGGCCTCCTTGGCAGGTTTTCTAGGTAGTATTCTGGTGGGAAACTAAAAGAGACTTCGACGTATTGGTCTGAAGCATAATTTGTTGAAGTGTCTACCCCTACCTCTCTCTCTTTCCTGGGGTCTTTTTCCCTTGGGTATTGCTAGTATCCAGCTCTTTGGCTTTGAACCTCGTTTTCACTATCATAGTAATTGCCTTGAACGAGGGCATTGCCTCCAGGGGCATACAGAGGAATTGGATATTCTCTCTGGCCTTGCATGCTTCTCAATAGTTCTTGCATGGAAAGATTTTGCTGAGTAATATTCCTCATATTTTCTGTTATAGTGGCTACCTCTCTTGTGAGCCTAGCGGCCAATTCAGAATCTCCCCCTGACCTGCCTCACAAGCCATATCGTCTACTTGGTTGCTGGAATTTATGGCAAGACGTTGGGGCTGTGTGCAAGGGTTCTCCTTCTTTAGGGCGTTCTCTTGTCCTTCGAGGAACGGGTTCTTTTTCGCTAGTACTTATGCTGTCTTTTGAATACCCTTTTGTTGTGAATGAGACTCATTCTCTCTTCAGAAGGTACGAATTACGCCTTCAAGCAAGCTTTTTACCCTTTTTTAGTGATCAACTATTCAAGGACATTCTCTTTTACTCAAAAGTTTAGGGTTTCTTACAAATTGAAAATTCTTGACTTTTCTCCATGGGATTTTTGTGGTTAACTGTTCCAAGTTTCTCACAGACGGCGTCAATCTGTTGACCTTAGAAAATGGCCAGTAAGTATCGTTCGAAGACAATGTACAAGTGGACGTGTTTAGCCGTCTACTAATTGTAAATTCATATATTTGTAGAAGAAGGTGGCAATGGTGAACAACTTTATATGAATAACTGGATTGTGTTCTCTTCCTTGTTCAAAGATCCATCCCTTAAAATGATATAAGAATTGGCAATTTATTGTGATCAGGCCGAGATGGTCACTGTTGGATCTGATCCATGTGGCCTAATCTGCTAGACCTTAGCGTCACATTAATCATACATCACATTAATTACATCGACAAATATTTAATAAGGGGTCAGCCACTCTACATCTCTAGACTGACATCCCTAACACTTATTTAATGAGAACGTCACATCAATCAACTCCAAATATGTGCTTATCAAACCCTCTTCTAATTATTAATGACTTCGGGAGCTGTGGAGTTCGGTGAACAGAAGTAGGCCCACCTCGTACGCGTAAGGGCCAGGACCACTTCGGATAACTCTAGTGAAACGACTTCATCGTTTAATGCAACAACCTTGGCCATTAACCTTTTATGGGGCTTCCACATGGACTGTAATGTATGATCAACAGCAACAGATACTTATGGCTGACAGGATTGTTTGCTTATCAAATAAATTCGTGGACCTTATACTTTATAACACGAAAACTATAAACCCAAAGCATATTACTTGCCAATTTATCCTTTTCGTTGAAATTCTCGAGATTCGTCACCCTAATTTGAACTTGTGAGAGGTTCGCTAAGCGATGAGGCTTGGCCAAAGTGATCTTTGGGTGAAGACCATGTGAGTTGCAAAGTGACACTGACATAGACGTAAAGTTTTTGAATCATAATGTCACGTCACTGTCAGGCGAAGCATAGGAGGTAAGCGAGACCTGCACATGCCAAGTGAACAATAGCCTATGTGGCCTCTACTTCTCAAATAGCACATAAGTGGAATATGTGGATTATAGGTACAACAAATTTAACAATGATCTAACTTTTTAAAATGATACACAACCCTGACATAAAACAAATGCCATTTGTATTAGCATTTAGGACCAAATTACTACCAATGTAATCATATTAAGCGTGTTTAGCTTAAAATGTCAACTTACAAGTAAGTTTTCAATAAAATAATTTGAGAAATAAATGATGTTTTCGCTCATCCTTTAAAGAGAACGGAGGGAACTATCCCAAGTATCATTAGTGGACTTGAAACATGACGTGTGTGATCATAGAAACCAACTAACTGTTGGATTTACATCAAGGTGAATACTATCTACAACTTATTTTGAAAAATGTCTGTACTATCTCCCATGTAATTTTAACTATCCTAAAAAAAAAAAATGCAACATATCCCAATACAATGTTTACAGCAAATTGGGAACATTTGTCCCGCTATTAATCACTACCAAAAATGCAATAGAACAAACTGAAATTTAAATTTTTTATTACTAAAATATCATATACCGTACATAATTATAGTGAGTTCATCTAGCTATCTACATGTGACAAAATAATTTTAAAAATTGAACATGCATTTCAAAAATTATGACTGCATGCTCAATGAAAATGAGTTGTACAAACTCGCTATGTTGTGTGGCTCCAACTCCAAAATCGACGAACTCGATCTTCTAAAGTTGAGCTACCTTGTAAGAAAATCGTCCGACAATTCATGAATTAATAAGCTCATCGAGTGAAAAAAAGAACAAAAATAATTATACTATCTCGTCTATAAGTATTTATCAAAAATCAAGTTCATATAACTTAACAATTCAGAAAATAAAATCCCATAATTATCATTAGCTAAAATCTGTACACTGAAAGATCTCATCATATTAGAAGCAACTAGGAAAATCTCAAAAAAAAAAAAATAATAATAATAATAATAATAAATAAAATGTATCCTCTCCATACACTATAATATAGTTATACATGCGTGGACCATTTCGAAGGCTAAACACACCCTGCGCATGGACACAAACTTGATGAAAGGTAAACATTCTCCCCAGGTTTTTATGTTTTTATTGTCCACAGTACGCAACAATTGAGTCATAGTTTTATTTAATATCTCGAGTTGCCCATCGGTTTGTGAATGACAAAAATCTATGGAGAACAACAATTTTGTGCCTAACTTACCCCACATGGACACAAAGTCCCCTCAGTGCATGGATATGGATCTCAAAGACTTCTAATAATACATTTTAATATTCAGCCATTAAAATAGATAAAATCACCGGGTACTTTTTCGATAGATTTGAATTGAAATGTGAAAAGTTACCTAGAATGCTTAGATATGCTAAAAAGTTCGGCTAACGCGATCCAGGGTCAAGTTCAAATTTTATGTATTACCAAATTTATGTTCTAGATTTCACTTTAACCAATTTGACCTTACGTGCGGAATTAATTTAACTAAAGCAACAAATCACTTTAATTAATGATCTATGTGATTAATCATACAAGTCAATTAACCTATGTTGGAATGCTACAGTTTGTATATTATGGAAAGCAATAAATAACAAACAATATGATGATGGAGAAACCCAACGTGGATAAAACTCCAAAACCAAGCCAGTTACCTTCATTATACCAATTCAGCGAGTACAAGTTATACCAAACTCCGTACCCTATCAGACCCATTGTTTCAGTCTCACGATCTACTACTGTAGATACTTTTAGCCTCCTGCTAGACTTCCAGATCTACCTCCTGCAACCCAATCTGCTGTCCACTACAGCCTCTTGGTCCTTAACTGATTGTATCACCAAGTGAAACACCAGAAATTGCCTGTTCTTGTGCCTGTAACTGCGCCTCAATCCACCTCTTTCAATCCTCCAATGAAAGAGTCTCATCCTCAATAGATTAAGGAAGTAAGATGTTTTGGCTTATGTAGATTTGATGTTTTTTTCCCCCTAAAACAATGGTTGCCAGATCACAAGATTGATATAGATGGAATCTCCAATTAATTGCTTCTTGAATCTCTTCAAAGATGTTATGAATATCATTTGCATCGAAAGAATAATTTAGCAACCCACTCCAATTTCGTCCTAGGGCTTGGGTATTTATATTTGAAGGTGTCTAGGTGGTATGGGCCAAGTAAAACACTTCAAAAATGAGAAATAGGGTTCTTTCCGCATAGGAATGTCGCTGAGCGAGATGCCAGCTAGAGAATCGAGCGAGAGGTATTCTGTTTTTTTCGCTCGAGCGAAATGCCAGTGAGAATCGAGCGACAATGAGCAATCATCAGTATTTTCATCATAACTTCCTTTCCTGATGTCCGATTGAGGTGATTTAACTTGAGTTGGAAAGCCTTGTCCAAATTCTAACGTTTTCTATGAGAAAAATGTTTTTCAAATTACGATTGAAAATTCGAAACATAATTTGTGCGACTCTTTGATATCCTTTAAACTTTCAATCGCATTCCAATGATCTTATGTGATCTTCTTGGACTTCTTCAATGAATCGAACACTAATTTGCCTCATCTATATAAAATTGCACCCTAAGCCCTTGAATTTTACAAGAATGTTCAATTAAGTTACTGACTTTTACAAACATACAATTACGCCCATTTTGTCTACAGAATTGCCAATCACACTTTCAGACCTAACAAAATGGTTATAAACAGAAACAAAGGATTGATTGGAAGAAGAGATGGGAAGCAAAAAGGGAGAAGAAGTGAGGGAATTTCTTGGCTTCAGTCACTAAAGTGAGAATCAGAAAGGAATGTATAATCAGTTCATATGAATAATAAGTTCATATTTTAGCTCCTATCATGCTACCATTAATAAGGAAATGGATTAATTGGCTTCTAATTTAGGTTATTATCTTCTTTGTTCATTTTTATTTTTAGGAGGTAATGAAAGAGTGATACAAGTGGTAAGATCGTTTATTTAATTCACAGATCTTGAATCATTCAAAATGTGACACGTTCTCTCTCTTTGCACATCGAACATCGAGGTGTAACATATTGAATGGCTTGAAATCTAAGGTGTTCCGATTCAATGGACGATCCTATCACGTATGCATGTATGGCCGTTCCTTCTATTGAAACTTTTCTCAAGGAGTGGGAACATCTTATTTACCGAATTAGTTGTAGCGTGCATAGATCAATGAATAAATTTTTATTTTTTTATTTTTTTGGAAAAAAAAAAGAGAGAGAAATTGATTATACTATTATGTTGCTGAATTGTTACGAATTATTTTATCGAGTCCATGATTATTTCAAAATGCTTATTACACTAAGATGTTGTGAAATTGCAAAAAAAAAAAAAAAATAATAAATAAATAAAATAAAAATAAAATATAAAATAAAAAGTGGATTTGAATTGCTTGTTTGCTAAATGGAAAGTAAGATATACATTAGTTAAACTTACAATTCTTACTTAAAATAACAAAAAGTAAGTTATTTTAACAGTGTATTTTTTTTTTTTTTTTCAAAACTTATCCAAACACGCTTTAGAAAATTTCTATAGCGGTTAAGGTGAGGTTGGACGGAATTTGCAAGAGACCTCTTTGGCATCAAGCTCACCCCTATTAATTGGTTTTTAGGTTCCTTACAAAAATAGTGGCATTGTTGCAATCAAAGTTGGACACATACATTAAAGTAGCCACGCAATTACACTATAATTAACAAAGGGTAATTAGCACAAAACGTCCCTATCTTTCAAAGTTTTTGCAAAAAACATCCCTATCTTTCGTTTTTTGGCAATATCACCCTCACCTTTGCCTTTTATTGCGGAAAATGTCCTTCCGTCCACTTACCGTTAAAATACTCCGTTAAATCTAATAAAATAAAAAATTTCTTTTCACAAGGCAAGGGTAACATTGTCCAAACTAATTTTTCTTTGCTTCCCAGATTTCACCGTAAAGGAATAGTGCTTAGAAAGAGAAGCAATTATGGGGAAGATGAAGGAAAAGAAATTGCTAATTACAATGGCTGACTTATAATTACTTATTATTTTTTTCTTTTTTCTCCTTGTAGATACAAAATATTTGGGATATTGGAGTTTTGTAAGAATAGTGTAGAAATATATTCTTTGAATTTTGTATTATACTTTGCTTAAATGTGTGGTTGTTTATCCCCATTTTTGTGCTTATGAAGGGTGTAAATAAAGGGTAAAGTGAGAAGACCAATAAAAATGTAATTTTGTGAATGGACAATGCATATGAATGGAGAAGAAGATGAAGTGTGTTCTTTCCATTTTAGGAACTTGTGGTAACAGTCCCCACATTAACATTGTCTTTGTACAAAACATCTCTACCTTTAAATTGGTGTTGCGTGAAACATCCCTACCTTTGTCAAACGTAGGGACGGTTTGCACAATTTTTAACAAAGGTAGGGATATTTTACGCAACGACAATTTAAAGGTAGGGATGTTTTGTGCAAGGACAACGTAAAAGTGGAGACTGTTACCACAAGTTTAATTTCATTCTAAAATGGAAAGAAGAGACCCGTTCATCTTCATCTTCTCTTTTTACCCTTTATTTACATCCTTCATAAGCACAAAATGGAGATGAACAACCACACATTTAAGCAAAGTATAATACAAAATTCAAAGGATATATTTATATATTATTCTTACAAACTCCAATACACCAAACATCTTGTATCTACAAGGAGAAAAAAGCAGAAATAAGTAATTTTAAACAAGCCATTGTAATTAGTAATCTCTTTTCTTTCATCTTCCCCATAATTGCTTCTCTTTCTAAGCAATATTCCTTTGCAGTAAAATCTAGGAAGCAAAGAAAAATTGGTTTGGACAATGTTATCCTTGCCTTGTGAAAAGAAAATTTTCATTTTATTTGATTTAACGGAGCATTTTAACGTTAAGTGGATGGAAGGATGTTTTCCGCAATAAAAGGTAAAAGTGAGGGTGAAATTGTCAAAAAATGAAAGGTAGGAACATTTTCTACAAAAATCTTGAAAAGTAAGGACGTTTTGTGCTAATTACCCATTAACAAAGTAAACAATCAAAATATATGTTAACAAGTAAACCTAATATCAAATAGCGACAAATTACATGAACTTTTTATGAGGTTTTGCACGTTTTGATGAGGAATTAGCGGACAATGGCAGGGTAACCCGGTCCATTTTTCACAATATCTTTTGATTAGTGATGGCAATTTACCCCGNGGCGGGGTTTTGCCAAATGGGGCGGGGCGGGGTGGGGGTGCCCCGCCCCATTGCCATCACTACTTTTGACTCTCTTTTTTTTTTTAATTAAATATATTTAAATTAATAGAATTTCACAATATCCATTTTACCCCCATTTTGGACTTTGAAATTTGAAGAGCAAAGAACTTATCCTACCACAAATCGATCCTTCAAGTTTTCTTCATCAAATTTTATCACTATCTCCACTTGCCTTCGTCTCTCATATTGTGTGGTAGAATTTATATTAATGATTATTTTCTTCATTTTCTTTGATTAGTTTCTATTTTTTTAAAATTTCTTTTGCTTATAATGTTGTTGGGTAATATGTTTAATATTTTAAACTTATCTATTAAGATGTAAATTTACTTTGACATTCAAGGATTTATAACAATGATTCATTTTAAGTTGGAATAATTTTGCAACTTAAAAAGGAATTAAGAATAATTTTGTAATTTCATTAGTATTTTTTGCAGGTGGATTTTTTTTCCTATTAGGAAATAAAGAAAATTATAAATATAAGTAATAAAAATACATAATTTGTGTAAAACTAAAAATGGAAAAAAAAATTTATGTATATGATGTAGTGAGAGGACTCGCTTGAACGTTAATTTATGGAGGGATAAATGAATGAGAAAGGAAAAAATAAATTTCTTAGACGAAAAAAGAAATAGTAACTGAATTTTGGAGAAAAATAAATAATGACAACATTGACATGTAACACTTTACATAATATAATAAAAATGGTGCGATTTATTATTTTCGATTATGGATATTTTGGTCTACTTAACCATTTCTAATGGAAAAAAATTATAATTCTTTATCAAAAACATTTTTTGTCCCCATACTATAGGACATAGTATGTGAAGTCTAAATTAAAAAATATGATGTATAAAGTGTAAATACACCATACACAAAGGCTGTACATTATGATTGAGAACATGTTTGCTAAGCTTAAAAAGCAAAAGGTTTCTATGCTCCGATTTGATAGAAATTTTAATTTAAATCAAAATTAACAATTAATTTTAATCACGTGTTTTATGGAATCTACAACTTTTTAACCATACATTCCATCAAGTTTATTAAAATTTACTAAAACCTTAATTTTAATATCCATCAAAAAAGACTATATACGTAAAAAAAGAAAATTTTATTTTTCAAAATATTTTTTTATTTTGCAGTCAAAATAAGTTTTAATATTTAACAAAACAATTGTTTATTGTAAAACTAAATTTTTTAAGCTTAGTCACCTAAACATGAGATAAAATTAAAATTTAATCAATTACAAATAATACAATTGAATGCAATGTGTCAAACATATAAATGTCATCAAATTAAGCTCCTATTTGGTGGAGATTAAAATCAGTTTCTAATAAATTTTAATAAAAATTGATGAAATATATGACTAAAAAATTATGAATCTAATGAAATAAATAATTAAAATTAATTATTACTTTTAACTTAAATCAAAATTTAAATTTTAACCTCTAGAGAGGCTAAGTAATTTTTGTTTCCCTAACCTAGTATAAAGACAAGCACGTGGAGCGGTCCTTGATTTGGTTGCAATGGATGCATGTGGAAAGCTTGTCAACGTGCATGTGCACATATCAGGGGGAAACACGAAGAATCATATTATTCTTGCATTTACAAGGTGTCATACATTGATCTACTCCTGAATTGCCGCATTAACCATTCTATATGTACGGGAAAATGTATACAGATGTTTCATAGAATACACACAGCAGTGGGGTCCATCGAAATAAAATATTCACGTGAGGCCCATCCCCATGTGAGTGCATGCTCTGTGGAATTTCTGTGAGATTATTCCGTGTACCTAATTTCTGCATTTAACAGATTATCATCGGTAAGACTCATATTTTTTGTAGAAAATTTTTCTAAACTTTCAAAATATTATCTAAACATGTTCAAAACTTCTGTCAAACGAATTCTAAGTATTGTTTAGAAACATGACAATTCATTTAATAATTTTTGTACATGAATTGAAGTTATTTTTCGTCAAGAGTTCAATGCGTGTATAACTTTTGTATAGGACGGTGACGAGAGTTAGATTCAATAATTTTTTGGGTTTTATTAAAGGGACAATTTTATTATTAGGATGTTACGAGACAATACAGGTGGAGTTTTTGTAGTTGATTTACATAGTATCCTAAAATAAAAGTACCAAAAGACAAAAAAGACAGTCGACATGGGACACTAAATCTTGGCAGAAATTGGTTAATATTCATTACATGTGGCTATGCACATGCTTTTTGAATCATGCCACACCATCTTTATTCTGTCTAATAAATTATCCATTTTTTTTAAATACAACTATAAAAGAAAAGTAGGAAAGAAATGATTAATTGGCAGAGAAACACATTAATATAAATAAGTGTGATTAATTATTATCTGGGAAAAAGGGTTTGAACTTTGTTCTTTATTTTGTTTATGCTTATAACTGAAAAACTTTCTATTATTTTAAATGGCTTCCTTGTCGTTAATATGTTTATTTACGAAAATATTTTTCATGAGAAGTCTCTGATAAAATACGGTTCTTGGTAAAACTAGTTCAGGATCGTGGGAGTTTTTTCTCTTTGTTTTGAGTTGAATCTTTCAATTGACAACAAATTAAAGAATCGTGACATGTATAGTGTGAATTTAAAGAAGTGTACATCTAGTATGACAATAATAAAAATATATTAGATAAGGAAGACATCAATAAGATTTAGCGTAGCATAATTGTAAAATACGTTAATTTCGTTGGCCATTAAAAAGGATTATCAGATCGAAGTTGGACCTCACCTTCGAAAAGCAATCGATGACTTCGTGATTAATATTTTATGAGGTTCCACCAAGTCTCATGAGTAGGCTACTACTTCATAGTCAAGATCAACATCGGTGAAAAAATTGGTGCCAATATTTAGAGCGATATGGATTCCATGAATCTTGGGAATCACACGAACATTGTTTAATCAGATTCGACGTATAAGATAATATATGACCGCCCTTCTATGTCAATACTAAGTTGTCCAATGATACTCCTACTAGCTTAAACTCCCCAACTTCTAGTGAATATGACTCTTTTAATTAAACCACAAATTCTGCTCGAAGTATCTCGTGTTTTGCTCAAAGGAACATAACACGTGTAACGACCTAAATTTTATCGAGAAATCATTATTTTGTTTAATCTCTTCCAAACATCAAGGCATCTTCTTTCCAATCCTCCCTAACTTCAATCCTACCGAAATGGTATTTTTCCCTAAATTCAGCCATGCATGAAAAATCAGCCCTTAATATAAACATTTTACAGCTACACCAAATTATAGTAATACTCTAAATATATACGACAAAATTGTAACCCATTCCTCGTTGTCTCTCTCTCTCTCTCTCTCTCTCTCTCACTCACGATTTTCTTGCTATATATAGGCGATTTCCTCGGGAAAATGTCTGTCAATCCATGCACAATATGTCTTTCCATAACCCTTTTCGTTTAACCTCCAATTCTGGCGATCAAACTATTGAAAACCCATCTCCTTATGTTCCTTTGATCGACGCCGGCAAGGATCCGACCAGAACTCCGGCTAAAAGCCGTCGTCCCTCCAGAGTCGTCGTCCTCTTGTTGGCTGGGCTATTGGCTGTAGCTTTGAATTATAAAGGAAACAGAGATGAGGATTCATTTCCATTTGATAAGATTGTGGTTTCCTCCACGAATCGGCCGGAGAATAGAGTGCCGGCGGTGGCTCGTGGAGTCGAAGAAGGGGTGTCAGCCAAGTCATTTATTCCATTGTCGGGATCGCCAAAATGTCATTGGACTAACAAAATGTTAACTTGGCAAAGAACTGCTTACCATTTCCAGCCAAAAAAGAATTGGATGAATGGTAATTTTATTTTCAATTTGTATATATTTTTTTAAAATTTATTCACACCCATTTTTATCTTCTGAATTTTTGCTAATATGTAAGATACGAAAGTATAGAATATATTAATGAATTAAAGAATAGGGTAAGCAAAGATCTCAATAAATTTGAGTTTGGTAAGTAAGTTATTTCCCATACGGCTCATTACTATGGATACATGTTATCATCTTTCCATACTATTTATTATTACAAATTTCTTTTCTCAGCATCATGTGGCTAAGAGATGTTCCGACGATATACACATTATTGGATATTAATTTCACATGAGTGTTCTCAAACATTTTCTTCAATGTTTCGATGTAATCACATGTTATTGCAATTTTTTATTTTGCATTGTTTAGTCCACTAATATTTTAATTTTTGTTTGGTTGAATATGTTGATGGCAATTATTGGGGGCTTGATTCAGATCCTAACGGTAACTCTATTAATTTCTATCACTCTATTTCATTTTTCAAAAAATTGATGAAAGTATGTCTAATTCATATGAAATACTATTATAGGTCCAGTGTTCTACAAGGGATGGTACCATTTCTTCTACCAATACAACCCATATGGTGCTGTATGGGGCAACATTGTTTGGGGACATGCAGTATCAAGGGACCTTATACACTGGCGCCACCTTCCGATCGCCATGGTTCCCGATCATTGGTATGATATCAACGGTGTCTGGACGGGGTCAGCTACGATTCTTCCCAATGGCCAACTTGTCATGCTCTACACTGGTTCAACCAATGAATCAGTGCAAGTTCAAAATCTTGCATACCCTGCTGATCCATCTGATCCCCTACTTATTGATTGGATCAAGTACTCTGGGAACCCGGTCTTAGTCCCACCACCTGGCATTCACTACAAGGATTTTCGGGACCCCACCACCGCGTGGTTGACCCCAAAGGGCAAGTGGCGCATCACCATTGGTTCTAAGGTAAACAAAACTGGCATTTCGTTGGTGTATGACACTACGGATTTTATAAGCTTTGAACTCTTGGATGGAGTACTCCACGGTGTTGCGGGTACGGGCATGTGGGAGTGTGTGGATTTTTACCCGGTTTCGAAGATCAAGGAAAACGGGTTAGACACATCTGCAAATGGTCCGGGAGTGAAACATGTACTCAAAACTAGCCTTGATGATGATAGAAATGACTACTATGCACTGGGAACTTATGATAGCTCTACTGCTAAATGGACTCCTGACAATCCAATAATCGACGTTGGTATCGGATTAAGGTACGATTATGGAATTTTCTATGCATCAAAGACATTTTATGATCAAGAGAAGAATAGAAGAGTCTTGTGGGGTTGGATCAAAGAGACAGACACTGAAAACACAGATATACAAAAGGGTTGGTCATCGGTTCAGGTACGAGGTTTATATGAGAATTCGATTCTTATCATCATTGATGCTATTATTATCATAACAAAATGTGAATTTGTAATATTGTGTTGTAACTAATTTGGAAAAACTAAACATTAACATTTGATGTTTTGGACATCAATATTATGGATGATATTTGTCTTTGCAACATAGGCTATTCCGAGGACAATTTTGTTGGACAAGAAAACCGGTAGTAACTTAGTACTATGGCCAGTTGAAGAGGTTGAGACGTTAAGATTAAAGAAGAAAGTATTCGACAAATTGGAAGCCAAAGCCGGTGAAGTGGTGCCACTTGAAGTTGGCTCCGTCACTCAGGTATGCATTATTAGATCGTATTCAACACTGTAAAAGAAAGTACCCTAACTTATTTTTATAATCTATTGCTATTAATATCATTTGGTCCAACTTATGGAAGCCTAATGGCTTACAAAATTGTCGTTGAGATTTTGTAGATAGATATCATGGTCGAGTTTGAAGTGGATAAGAATTCCTTGGATAGCATAGATGGCGCTAATACAACTTACAGCTGCAATGCCAATGGTGGGGCGGCTGAAAGAGGCGCGTTGGGACCATTCGGTTTATTGGTCCTCACCGATAATGACCTAACCGAGCAAACTCCAATTTACTTTTATATTTCCAAAGATGCTGAAGGAAATTTCAAGACATTCTTTTGTGCTGATCATTCAAGGTCTTCTTGAATCCATTGAAAAACTTATCATGTTTAATTGATTTATATAGACAAAAGGACTGATAAATTTTGTGTGTAATAGGTCGTCTAAGGCAACGGATGTTGACAAGGGAATTTATGGCAGTACGGTACCGGTACTAAAAGGCGAAAAACTATCTATGAGAATACTGGTAAGTTAATCCCTTGATCATGTTCCTGAAATTTTGAGAACAAAACTCAAAAGTGATATACTAATAGTGAAAATCTTTTTCTTGATGCAGGTGGATCACTCTATAGTCGAGAGCTTTGCTCAAGGTGGACGGACGTGCATCACCTCGCGTATATATCCAACAACCGCAGTCGGTGAACATGCTCGTCTCTTTCTGTTCAACAATGCTACTGATGCAGGAATAACTGCATCACTTCAAATATGGCAAATGAGTTCTGCATACGTGCAATGATAAACTGCGACGCGATATTTCAGAAATGTTATATCTTTGCCATTTTAGTCACACATTATTCTCCTTTGTTGTACTATAGATTGTTGATAACAGTTTTAATGAGCTTAATGAATTCTTGACCGGCTTTAAAATCTATGTTACGGCAAAAACTGTTGTTCCTAAAAAGCTTTTGTCTTCTGCCAGTCTATGGAATAAGAAGAATAGAATTTCATAACTATATACTGAGAAGCTACCAGCCTTTAGTGGGGAATAAATTCACTTTGCATTTACTGTCACTTTGGCGAATGAAATTCATTTTGTTTCAGACTCATAATTGAACTTTATAAAAAATATTATTCAATTCAGACTATTAATTCAGTTGGATATCCATTTTTTAATTGAAATCCTACATGATCCTATGCCAAGTTGCCAAACTGTTTGAAATTTCAACCAAGTCCTATGACTTAAACATGGACAGTAGAATGTTCAGTTAAAGTATATGTAAGTCTGTGGTCTAAATGAAGCATTTTGTGAAGGTCACTGATGTGTTTGTAACAAATAAAAGTTCAGTGGTCAATGTGAACTAAATACAAAATTCAGTAACTATTAACAAGAATTGAAATTGAAGATGGGCAAATGGTTTGGTGACCGTTACGGTTACACCATAATTCCAATGTATTCCATGGACTTAAAATGAATGCAAACGGATGAGTTCTTAAAATATTATAAAAGCCCTGAAAATCTGGATCTGAGTGTAAGCTAACAATAAAAAACAAAGAGCTAAAGAACAGCTACAACATCACTTCACAGCCGTCAGATGTAGAGTTATAACAGAGGAATGTCCATATTCAGCTACTCTGTTTCTTTAGGACATATTGGACCAAGAATGGTTAAGTCAACCTTCGGAACTTGTGATTCAGTTTTCTGTGTAGTTCACATTTTTTTCCATGTTCTGCTCATTACTTTTCCATCAAAATGGGGATGTGATGCTATGAATCCCCATTTTGCTTAGAAGAAAATAAAACTGTTGTGAACCAATTGCCTTGATGAGGCTATTCGCCACTGGCAACTTGGATGAAATATGGGATGGCTTCAATATACCTTCTTGCAGCTTCTCTCTCACAATGTGACAATCAATTTCAATATGTTTTGTGCATCCATGGTAAGGTGAATTTGGGGCTATATATGTTTTCGTCTGATTATCACAAAAGGACTAAACTGCTTAAGTAAATTAAATACGATATCACATAACAAACTTCGAAACCATATCAACTCGCACATTGTAGACGCCATCGATCGATATTCTGCCTTGGCTGATGAGTGAGAGACTGTCAGTCGTGTCTTGGATTTCCATGAAGTTAAAGCATTCCCAAGGAAAACGCAAAACCTAGTAACAAACCTCCTTGTTGTCGAACAAGCCCCCCAATCCACACCGCAAAATGCTGACAATTAGAGTAAGCTTGTAGCTAGATAGAATAGGCCCTATGACGGTGAGCCGTTTAAGTATCTTGCTGATATAGAGTAAGCTTGTAGCTAAATAGAATAGGCCCTGTGCCGGTGAGCCCTTTAAGTACCTTGCTATCTGCAAGGTTGCCTTCTAATGAGTGTTCTTTGATTTGCTTAAGAATTGGCTAGGCATTTGGACTGAATATGAAATGTCTAGACAGTTGATGGTTAAATAAAGCAACGTCCCAATGAGTCTTCTATATTTGTTAGGATCGGTAAGATCAATCTCATCCTTTGCAGTTAGTTTTAATTTTGCTCAATAGGAAGACCAACAAGTTTTGTAGCAAGATGTCCACAATCCTGTAGGATCGCTAGGGCATATTTCCTTTGACAAATGGCAATCCTTTGAGATGATCATGCCACTTTGATGCCCAAAAATTACTTCAATGGTCCAAGGTCCTTGAACTTGAAATTTTGTGCTAAATAGTCTTTCAATTGCTGTATTCTCAAAGCATTATCACTTACAATAATCATGTCATCTATGTATACCAACATAATAATAAATGAAGTGCTAGTTTTCTTAACAGACAGAGTGGTCAGCATTAGATTGGATGAATCCCATCTTAGTGATGACCGAAGTGAGTTTTGGTTCCATTGACAATATGCTTGCTTTAGTTCATAGATTGACTTAGCTTGCAAACACGTTGCTCCCCTTGAGTGCCATATCTTGGAAGTAGAGTCATGTACACTTCTTCATCCAAGTCACCTACAAGAAAGCATTATTGACATCTAGGTGAGATAGGAACTAGTTTTTGAAGGTTGTAAGGGATAAAAAACAATGTACAACGGACATCTTGGCCACGGGTGAGAAAGTCTCAAAATAGTCTCTATTTTAGCGTAGCCTTTTGCAACCAGTCTTACCTTGTGTTGTTCAATGCTTCCATCAGCCTTATATTTGGTCTTGAACATCCATTCACATCCTATAGTTTTCTTCTCATATAGTAGCCGTATAAGCGCCCAAGTCTGATTTTTTTTTTAATGCTCTTATTCATTACTCATAGCAATCCTTTAATGAGGGAATGTCATGGCTCTGGTATAAGTAGTGGCCTAGGGTTCAAGGCTTCTTGCTAAGGTGAATTTTAAACGTGACAAATGTGTGTGATCAAGAACTGAAGAGAGTGCATGAGGATTACCTTCATCAATGTTGTCAAGAGGAGGCTCATTTGGTGTTGCTAAATATATCACTAGTTTGAAATGGAAATCTTGAAGGTAGTGGGGCAGTTTTCTATCTTTAGGGGATTTCCTAAGCTCCGGCGGATATGCTGCCATTTTGATACGAGAAAAGGCTAGTGAACTGGGATTTTCTATAGTGGGAAGAGTAGAAATATATGTAGTCTCCACCAGTCTTGCATATTGCTGGAGGTATCAGACGAAAGCTATATATTCCCTTCAATATTGGCGTCTGCTGGTTGTTTTGACAATTCTATGGGATCAGAAATGCGATTAGGAAAAATATCATTATTATCTAGTTTGGATATGGTCAGAACTAGCAAAAGAGAGGGCATGTCAGTATGATACTTGAAAGGGAAAATTTCTTCATGAAAGACCACATCTCAATTAATTAAGATTTCATTCCAAAGAGCGTGTAGCCCTTAATCCCATTTAGATATCCTATAAAAATACATTCCCTAGCCCTTGAATCAAACTTGGATCAACTATGGTCAAGATTTGACGCATAGCATATACATCCCAAGGTTCTTAAATGAGATTAGAAAGAAATTTTGGAGAAAAGGAAGTTTGGCTTTGCAGATTCGATAAAAGAGTACGATTGATCAAGTATGTGGCTGTAAGGACACACTTTCTCCAAAACTTCAATGGTAGTTTAGCTTGGAACCTTAAGGCCCTTGCCACATTTAACAAATGTAAATGCTTTCATTCTACTATAGAGTTTTATTGAGGGGTATAGGTACAACTTTATTGGTGAATGACTCTTTTTCGATCATTTTGAACTCTTTTCCTCGTTCTGTTTGAATGGCTTTCATCTTGCAGTGAAATTGATTTTCAATGAGGTTAAATAAGGTTCCTATTAATTGTCGAGTTTGGCTTTTGATCTCCATGAGTTAAATCCATGTAGTTCTACTATGATCATCAACAATTGTTAAAAAATAATGAGCTCCATTGAGAGGGGCAATAGAAAATGGTCCGCAAATATCCATATGTAATAGATCAAAAATGACTCAACAAACTTGTGATCAGATGGAAAAGGTAAAAGAGTTTGTTTAGCCATATGACAAGTATCACAATTGTGTTTTGTAGGGGTAAAAAAGGAATATTAGGATCCATGGTATGCAACAAAATAAGGCATTGGTCTGATGGGTATCCTAGTGTTACATGCCACTGTTTTTGTGTCAAAACAGTAAGAGAATGTGCAGCTGGTAGGCATTGGCGGACCTACATTGGGTCCCAGTGGGTCAAGTGACCCACCAGCTTTAGATGAATTTTTTTTTTTTTTTTTGGTGGTGATGGTGGTTGTTTTAATAGGCTTCAAAATTATGAAGAAAGAAAAATATCCTTTCATTCCCAAACAGTAATTGAATTGATTGTTTTCATTGGTAAATTTGTGATTATTGATAAATGGATTATTTTTTCACTCGAATTAATTGTTTTAATTGGTTGTTTGTGTAATTATTTTTTCACTCGAATTAATTGTTTTAATTGGTTGTTTGTGTATCCTTCCATTACCAAACAGTAATTGAATTGATTGTTTTCATTGGTAAATTTGTGATTATTGATAAATGGATTATTTTTTCACTCGAATTAATTGTTTTAATTGGTTGTTTGTGTATCCTTCCATTACCAAACAGCAATTGAATTGATTGTTTTCATTGGTAAATTTGTGATTATTGATAAATTGATTATTTTTTCACTCGAATTAATTGTTTTAATTGGTTGTTTGTATCAAGTTTAGAAAAGTACTTTAAACGTAAATATGGATTTAAAGTATTGAAAATAATATAATTATGGAACGTTAAAACGTATAGAGAAAAATTGTAATAAGATATCGAATATATTAAATTTTTAGTAACTTTTTTAGTTGTGCCTCACTAACTTTAAAAATCTAAGTCCGCCACTGCTGGTAGGTGCTGGTGCAACTTGATCCCATGGTCACTTTTCTGTAGGTAGTACAATCTGTGCGCCTCTTTAACAATTCCAATTGTCCTCCAATAGACTAGCTTCTGAATGAAATAGTAACCAGTTAAGAACATAAGACAACAATGGAGATTTCGACCAATTTGCTATTCAATCAATAGTTTTGAGACCAACATGGCAAATTTCCCTCTTTGAAAAAAATTGTGTTCAATGTTAACACTAAAAAAGTCCCCCTTTGAGTCAAATGTCTAAATAATTGCCCAATTTATATCAAAGTCAAGATTTATTCACTAAATTTTAAAGTGCTTCTCAATGCTCACTAAACTTTGTTCATTTGCACTCAATCCATCAAATTCCATCTCTCATTGCTGATGTGTCGATTGAGAATCCCACGTGGTAAATTATGACTGTTAAAAAAATTACAACTCAATCAAACCATCCAAGTAAAATGTTTCATTCCTCACCCAACTTATACATGATAATGGTCTACACATCAAATTTCAAAATGCTTCTCAATAATCACTTATCTTTGAGATTTGCACTCAATCCATCATTTGTCAGATTCCTTTCACTTCGTCGATATATGTAGCACGAAAATCCTAAGTGGCAAGTTACGTCCGTTAAAAAATTTACAACTCAACCAAAATATTCAATTTTCAAAAATCATCATATGTGAAATGCGACTTCCATGGCCTCACAAATTTCTTTGAGCCTAATTGTTGGTTTCTAATTCCCCCCCCCCCCCCCCCCCCCCCCTTTTTTCCTTTTTCCTC
>NC_036240.1:1037986-1139328 GCF_002742605.1 Olea europaea var. sylvestris
TCTTAGTCTCCAATTCACTCATCTCACCTACGTACAACTAAATTGTGTATTAAGATAGGGCTGATTGTTGAGAAGGATTTGAAAAGCTACTACTTATATAGTCTTGTCTCCTAAATGTACCATTGGTCTAGCATCTCTCTAATCACAATTTTCCATTTTTTCAGGCATGTGTTCAACCATTAATTGAGGAAGGAAATAACATTGAACTCCATCGACTGGTGTAAGCTTGGAATACCTTTTGTTCCGTGTTCATGTTTGTTGTTCCTCGTTCCTCAATTTGGTTGAAATTCGATGACATTTTCTTCCTCAAATGGTATGACATGCACCTACAAAAATGGAAGACTGAGATTAGAGAGACATCGAGGTAAATGGTACAATTGGAGAATATAACTTTATAAGTAATAGTTTCTCGCAATATTTTTCTCAACAATCAATTATGTTGAGGTATACAATTTAGTTGTACGTAGATGAGATGAGCAATTTGTGGGGGGTGGTGAAATTGAAGGTGAACTATTGGGACTTCAAAGAAGTTTTATGAGGCGGGGTTTCACATATGTCAATTTTGGAGAGTTGGATGGTTTGGTTGAGTTGTAATTTTTAATGGCTTTAACTTTTCACGTCAAATTTTCGTGCAACACATAAGCAACAAAGAGAAGGAAATCTATGAATAATGGATGGAGTGCAACTCTAAAAAATGAGTGACCATCGAAAAGTATATTAAAGTTGAATGAGTAAATAGTATAAGCTAATAAAATATTTTACTTGGATGATTTGACTAAGTTGTAATTTTTTAAATAATTGTAACTTGTCACATGCGATTTTCATTTGACACATCAGCAATGAGGGGAAAGAAATCTGACTTGCTATTGATGAAGTACCAACGGACAAAGTTTAATGAGTATTGTGAAGTACTTTGAAGTTTAGTGAGTAAATCGTAATCATGGTATAAGTTGGACGATAAACGAAACATTTAACTTGCCTTTTTCGCAATCAATTTATGAATATATAACGTCTCACTATATTAATGATCAAACAACTTCTTAACATGAAAATCTTCATTAATGCTTGTTATGGAATGTTACTGAATGTAACTATATTTTCAGAGCCATGTCAGTGCTTCATTTAAGGATAAAAAGTTCTCATTTTTAAAATTTTTATATATTTGATGATAAAATGATTAGATCGTGATTTTAGGCTTGGTGGATTAATGAAATTGTCCTAGTCGTTTTCAATCCAATTAGTAGCTCGAGCTTCTGTCCTCAATGAAAGAGAGTAACGTGCATTTTACAAACTTTATTATTTTTATATAGAGAGAATGAACCTACATTACATGTTAAGACGTATAGAAAGGACCATTTTAGATTCAAAATTTTAATTCGATAAAAGTTTATGATCAATACAACATCATAAATAATGATCTCTTCTAAAAATTCAGAAGTAGTGCCATTTCTATTTTTAAGTGACATTAAATGGATCTCATATTTCTATTTTTAATTGAACAATATTCTTGGTGACACCTAAACTGACAATGGTGTTAAATAGCATTTTTCGAACTTTAGTGATGAAAATGACTGGTATTATTTAATAATTTCATTTCATACTATTAGGGTATGTTTGGTGGGTAGCCTTAGAGAAAATTAGACAAGAAAATATTGAATGATATTTAAGCAACCATATGATTGTTTAGTGTAATACCACGCCATAAACGTTTTGTCCATCTCTCGTTCCATTCAGATCATGTTTTAGCATGATTTTTGCTTTTACTTTATTTTTATAGAAGAATTTTTTTGAGAAAGTCATCTTGAATTAACTTTCTCTAAAAGCATTTTTAACATGACAAAGCATTTCAAATAAATAAATCAATAAATAAATCAAACAATTTCAAAAGTAGCCTCTTAATTATGAAAACGACTTTTAACTTTTCAAAACCTCACTCACCACTTTTCTCTCTGGATTTCTTTCTTAATTTTTGTAATTAATTTTGTCCATAGAGATATGAAAGAGATTGAAAACATGAGACTCTCATGACACGAGCATCTTTAAATGGCACCCAAAGGGATATCATATGTCAAGTAATTTAGTTGACTGGACTACATTTTAAATAATCTTAGGTGTATTTTGCAATTGTGACGAAAATAATAACGAAACTTCAAAAGTTTATAAAAGATCACATACAAAAGCCGATTGTCCATCTATTTAAGAAAATAGTAAATTATAATAGTTGGCGTTAAGGGAAAAATCCCACATCGGTTAAGTCTCTGAATGTCTATCATTAAAGTAGAAAAATGAGTTTTGGAATAATAAAATTTTGAATAATGTGCAGTTATAAAGTAGAAATTTTTTTTTGAGTTTACTTCCAAAATATTTCATCGTGAAAATGAGTTTAAAAAAAAATTAATATAATAGTAGACAATTAAGGGCTAAATATCGAAATATAGACCAATATGTAAAAGTTTCTATTATAAAATATCAAATTTATTAAGAGAAGTAATTTAAATTCTTATATGTTGATCTATATTTCGATAATTATTCAATGAGTTTTGGATAATTTATCCCTTAACACATGGTGCATTGGTCATTTATTATTTAGCAAAATCTATTACCATTTAGCATATTTTAAGAAGTTTGGTGAGCCATGAGTTGGCACACTACTTGGCTAAAAGTGAGTAACTTTGAGTAAATTCCAATGCTTCATAATTAAGATTGATGATTATCGAGTTGGTACTTAGGAAACTAACCGTCATTATAAAAGAATTCACAAAGGGACACAAAAAATAATAATGTTTCATTAATTAGTTGCATAATCAGATTTCTAAAAGTGAAAATATCCAAAGTTTTCAGTTTTGTTGAATTGAAATGTTCAATTTTGTGAAGCTACTTCCACTCAAAATGTTGTCAAAAATTTTGAAGGAGAGATGTGCTAATTTTTACAAGAGCCTCATGCTAAAGAACAATTTGTTTTCCTTTAAAGGTTTTTACTCAATTTAGCTACACATTGTTTTATGAATTTAAGATATTGTATCATTGAGGGTTCAAATCATGTGTTTTCTTTTTGCGACTTGAAATCAGAATATTACATATTATCCATACTTACTTATAAGAGTAATGTTATTTGCAGTTGTTCACTGTCGCAGTTACCCTACGTGGCGTCCATGTGGAGGCTAATTAATGCATCAAATCACTAACCGTTACATAAATGTTATGTAGAACGACTATAGCAGTGAGCGAGTGCAAATAGTATTATTCTATTTATAAATGTAATTTTGTTTATTTTTATTTAATTGTTATTTTCTTGAGGGATTTTAAGGAAAAACCAACATGTGTAGTAAAACAAATAACTTAAAAGTAATTTGATTACTTTTTAAGAATATCTTTGAAAAATAAAATTAATAGAGTACAAAAAACAAGAATAGAAGGCATATATAGATGAACTTTCGAAATTTAAACTTTAGAATTCTATTATTATAAATTATCACATTTGAGTCCAATATCGAGACATTGTGAATTATCAATTTATGCTTACAAAAAGTTGCCGACATTGTAATACATCTTTATTAAAACTTGTAAACATCCTACATTACTTCATTGATTGTAAGGGGACCATTTGATCATTTTCAATTCAATCAAAATGAAGAGTACGTTTTACAAGTTATTATTGATGGTTATATATTCAAATATTATTTTGTGTTTTTTTTTAAAATATAATATTATTGACAAATAAGATAATGTTATATTATTCACAATCAATTTTCATTTTTTTTATTATAAAGAAATCTACTTGATACGTTATACCTTTTCATTTATAAATAATAATTCTACAAGGGTATAAAATATTACAAGTTAACAATTTATTTTTACTTTTACTTTTATGTCATGGACACACGCATAAATTACTCAACGTGCATCGTATTTAAATAATCGATGGAGCATCAAAAGATTTTGTGAAATAATTTAGTCTCGTTAAACATGTGTTATTTTGGCCATGTTTGGTGCATGTTAAAATCAGGTTTTTAGAAGATTTTAGTGTATATATATTTTTATTTTATTTTTTTTGAATTATTGATGGGGATAGACCCACATCTTACTGCAACACTTTGAATTTTTTTATTTTTTTATTTTTTTATTTTTTTATTTTTTTAACCATAACTCTTTCAGTATTTTGATTATATATGTCCTTGTTTGATTTTTTTTTTTTTTTTTTCTTATATTTCTCTCATACTAACTTTTAATTTTACATTCTCCAATAAAATATTATTTTTCATGTTGTTTCATAATTTTTCCTACTTCTATAAGGCACATAAATTCCTTTTTTTTTTTTAGTGCCTAAACTCTCTGTCTATTGCAAAGAGTAAGAGTAGAGAGTTTTTTGAAGCCTAAATTTAATATTTGAATCTTTAAAATAAAGAGTATTCTCACTTTTAAAGAGTTCACTAGAGATGTTTTAACTTTTTATGAGAATGGTTTTTTGAAAATTACATCTTTTCAACAATTATTTTATTTTACATATTATCAAAAAATTATTTTTTACATTTTTCCATATATATTTTTTCTACTTTTTAATTACATGTATTGAAAAACGATCATCTTTGATTTTTCAAAGAATTTCTCCCATACAAGCACCAACTCTTGTGCACTGCAGAAGCTCAACACCAATTTAATATTGGTAAGTCCTCAGTGTTTAATAACCATTACATTTTGACCCTTAATCTTTGAAATAGAGCATTAAGGCCTCCAACCTTCTGAATTTGTGACATTTGAGTCCCTAATGACAGCAAAGCTAGTGGGGCATGGTGATGAATGGGTTTTGATGGTAAATATTAACGAAATGAAAAAAGGTTGAAGAAAATTATTCTTTCCTTTTTTCATGTTAATCTACATAAGTATATGGTATTTGTTTAACAAATATTTGACATCTTAATGGTCAAACATTATTTCCGTTGATATGAGACAAAAATGCTATAAATGTAAAATGTTGAAAATTCAGAAATTTCATTTTCAAAGTTAGAAACTTAAATGCAACACTTACAAAAAATTTAATTAGAATTTCCCTGTAATTTCTGGAACCCGTTTGATGTACAATAAAAAGAGTGTCTTTTTCTTTTTTATTATTATTTTTTTTTTTTTAGGGGGGCGGGGGGGGGGGGGGGGGAATGAGTTTTGAAATAATGATTTTTTGGAAAATGTAAGGTTAAAAAGTAGAAAAACATTTTGAATTAACGTATAAAATATTTTACCGTGAGAATACATGATTAAAAATAAATTTAAAAAATAGGTATATTTTGAAAAAAATAATATTATTTGTAATCGTTCCCTACCACAATCGTTCTATATGAAATATATGTAACAGTTAGTGATTTGATATATAAGAAAAGAAAAAGCTATCACATTGAAACATTAAATCATAAATCATATATAAAATGCCACATAGGATAACTATCGCAGTCAACGATTATGAATAGTTGCTTTTTGATGAATGATGGACAAATGAGCGGAGTAGGAGACACAGAAAACATTAGTCATCAATACAAGGAATAGGCGTCTACCAAGTGCATATATATGTCTGAACGGATTTTGCCATTTTATCCCGGCTTTTGTAGCAGGTTTGATGTCTGAACTGGCCATTGGCTGTCACTCTTTTTCTCTCACATACACAGTCTCGCTCTCTCCCCTATGCAAAAAGCTCAGCAAAATCCCTCCAACCATGCATAATTTTAACCTTCTCTCTCTCATTTATTGAAAACCGTATACTCCAATAGGGCGGTTTCTCTACCTTTTTGAACATAAGCACATTACAATCTTTTCATCTCCTCCTTTCCAGTTTCTTTCTCCCATTGATAATGTAAACTCACACAAAGGCAAGAAAAAAGTGGGCTGTGTTTGGATTTCCCCGGTTACTTTCCGAGAACAAAATTGAACTGAATTCATGGCTTCATTTAGCATTTTTTCACTCTTGTTTATCCACATTTGCTTGCTTCTGGGCTTATCATTTGCTGAAGATCCATTTGTGAACTATAATTTTGTGGTCTCATATATTACTGTTTCTCCTCTTGGTATTCCCCAGCAGGTTAGTTTTTTCTAGACCCGTTTCCGATTTTCTCTGTATCTACACTCTTTTGTACTCTTTTTATGTAGAATCTGATGGTTTTACAGCTTCTGCAGAAGTGGGTCTGCCTTATTTTTTATGGGATGGCTTTAGTTTTCTGAAAACTTGAATGGTAGCATCAGATCTAGGAAATGGAGTTTGGTGTAATGTTGATGAACTTTAATGGCATGTTTTGTAGTGATTGTTGGATAGAAAAGAACAATAATGAAAATGAATAAGATAAAATCTTATTTATTGTACTCTATGATAAGTGCTCTCCAATTACGCACTAAACGTGCACTTATAGCACATTTGCTGCTTTCCAAACATGTTCTTAAGGATTCAAGATTATTGAATTGCTTTGGTACACATTGCAGGTTATTGCAATAAATGACAAGTTTCCAGGTCCCACCATTAATGTGACCACTAACAACAATGTTGTTGTCAATGTGAAGAACAAATTAGATGAAGATCTCCTAATGCATTGGTAGGATATTCATAGACAGCTTCATTTGAATTTTTCTTGAAATTTTTAGTACTTTATATACTTACGATAAAGATGTGTGTTTATTTTTGGTGAGTCAGGTCTGGTATACAACAAAGGAGGACTTCTTGGCAAGATGGGGTGCTTGGTACAAATTGTCCCATCCCTTCCAAGTGGAATTGGACTTACCAATTTCAGGTTAAGGATCAGATTGGGAGCTTTTTCTACTTCCCTTCACTCCATTTTCAACGAGCCTCGGGGGGTTTTGGCACCTTCATTATTAATAACCGGCCTATTATTCCAATTCCTTTTGACACTCCTTATGGGGATATCACAATTTTGATTGGTGATTGGTATACCCAAAATCACACGGTTAGTGTTTGATTATTTATTGATCATACATCTATTTAAATTCAGGAAGATTGTGTCTCTAAATTTATGTCTAGTGACTGATTTTTGCTCTTTTATAGGCTTTGAGGAAAACCCTTTATGCTGGGAAAGATCTTGGGATGCCAGATGGTGTTCTGATTAATGGGAAAGGACCTTTTAGATACAATGATACTCTTGTTCCTGATGGCATAGACTATGAAACGGTTACAGTCGAACCAGGTGATTTATGATCAAGATCATGCGAATATTACATGTATTTACATGGTGAAATCGTTTTAGGAGTTAACACTATTTCCTATCATTACCTATATGTTTGAGAGATGCAATTCTATAGTGTAATACCTTTCAGAAGTCCTAGAGAGGAAGATGTATCTTCTGTTGACGTATAGTGTGACTTGTCAGATATATTAGGCCATATAGAATTTCAAGGTTGTCTCCCCCAATTAAGATATCCTCCTTGTTGTCCAAGAAAAGTTAGACTAAGCCCCCATTAAAATGTGTTTTTGGGTAAATGTATTTTGGAATAGTAATTTTTTGAAGAATGAGTAGCTAAAATCATAAAATTTGGAGCTTAAAGTGCAATTAGATCCATTGTTCGGGTAATTCATGTATTGTTGGTTATATAATTTATGGTTGGCATTAGTTTTTTTGATATTTTACGTGATTTGTGGTTTTTGAATTAATTCTTGTATTTACATCTTCAACATTCCAAAGCCTCTGTTTTTAATTGAGAAAATAGAAGAGCTCAATAAATGACAGTGAAGCAAGAGAGTTCAAGTTAGTGCTGGAGTTGAGGTATCCACCATGTGGAAGGTGTTTAGCATAATAATTGAAATAAGTCGTAAAATGATCTAGAATTTGACTATTCATTTAACAACAGCTTTGTCGCTTTCATTTAACAATTGAGCCAATTCAAAGCCTCAATGGGGGGCCACTTTTGTAGAGACGAGACAGAAGTGTGTGAAAAATCTCATTTTGTTAATTGTTTCTCATAGTATGGATTAAGGTTTAAATCAATATGCAAGGTTCTTCTCTTATATAAGTTGTGGTGAATTATCATAAATGAGAAATGTTGAGCAAGGCATTCTACCTGCTGATTTTATTTTCTTGTTGGGTAATGTGCAATATGCCAGAAATGGCGCTTGTTTAAGGAATGTAATATGCTTTTCTCTACACCAATTTTATTCAAGGAAAAAGAGAGAACCAAAGAAGATCTCTTACAGCAATACGTATGTGTACATATTCATATATGTATTATATATATAAATGACTCGTTTAGAAATACTTTGTCAAGAAAAAGTAAATAACTTCTGTTTCCCGTAATGTGAATTTGAATGGCTAAAATTATGATGTGTACTGCAGGCAAAACTTACCGGCTTCGTGTAAGCAATGTTGGAATATCAACTAGTTTGAACTTCAGAATTCAGAGCCATAACCTACTTCTAGCAGAAGCCGAGGGCTCATATACAGTACAACAAAACTATACTAGCTTAGATATTCATGTTGGACAATCATATTCCTTTTTGTTAACCACAGATCAAAATGCAAGCAGTGACTACTTCATTGTTGCAAGTGCCAGATTTGTTAATGAAACGGTATGGCAGAGAGTCACTGGCGTTGCGATCTTGCACTATACTAACTCAAAAGGGAAGGCATCGGGTCCTCTTCCTGACCCACCACAAGACCAATTTGACAAGACCTTCTCAATGAACCAGGCAAGATCTATCAGGTATGTTTGTCCTTAAGAAAAAATCAGCAGATTATATCAACTAAAGTTTAAATAGTAATACTGCCCTACAATCTTCAATCATTTCAAATGACTAAAATTGGACATTTGAATATCTCTTTTTATTAAATTGACCTCATAACACGAAATATTGATTTTTGTCTCTGCTTATAGCATGTTTAGTTGTATTTGAACTTTAAATCAGTTATTTTTCCCAACATGATTTTGAAAGTTACCCTTTTTAATAACAAAGTTTATTTTTTTAAACATAAGAAATTTTAAATGCAGCGAAGCTTGTTCTAGGTCTTTCACCATAACCTTCGTGGACACTGAATCTAGTTGTATGAATTATTAAATTCATTCTCTAACATATACGAGTAGTAGATAATACATACATGTCAAAATTTGAATAACTATTCCTTCTGAGGAAATGTGGAGGATTATTTCCTTTCCAATCTATACGTCAAATAACCTCTCTTTATCAAATGTTGTTCACTCTTTTGCTTATGTAGTTGTTTTTGTGTTTTACACGATGCAGATGGAATGTGTCTGCTAGTGGTGCTCGCCCAAATCCTCAAGGTTCATTTAGATATGGTTCGATTAATGTAACTGAGGTGTATGTGCTGAAAAACAAGCCCCCCATAATGATTGATGGGAAACGGCGAACTACACTTAGTGGGATTTCCTTTGTGAATCCTGCCACGCCAATCAGGCTTGCGGACCAATATAGGGTGAAGGGAGCGTACAAGCTTAATTTTCCGACTAGGCCACTTACAGGACCACCACGGATGGAAACATCAGTCATTAATGGTACTTATAGAGGATTCATTGAAGTGATATTGCAGAATAATGAAACCAAGGTGCACACTTATCACATGAATGGATACGCCTTTTTTGTGGTTGGGTAAGATATCGTCCTTTTTAGTATTAGACACATCTAAAATCTGAACGAAATATGTTCTTTCAATTGCCATTGTATTTTACACTAGCTAATCGAACTACAGGATGGATTATGGTGAGTGGACAGAGAATAGCCGGGGCACATACAATAAGTGGGATGGAATTGCTCGCACCACGTCACAGGTACATATAAAGAACTTTTTGTTGTTACTGACATTAACTTCCTCACAATTTGCATATTGTTTTAATGGCGTAATTTGATCTCTCCAGAGAAATAAAAAATCAGCCTGTTAAAATTTTAATTTAGAAAAAGGTGACATGTTTGGTGAAATTTATGTTTCATTCTGCCATGCTACGTTTCCTGCTGTTCAGGAGCCTTAATCTATCAAAGAAGTCAAGATACTCAGTTTACCTTGCTCTATCCATCCCGAGGATAGACGTGATTTCAAAATTCAAACACCTGTTTGAACATGAGTACTCCATGCTACTCGACATTTAGGACTTGAATTTTTATAGTTTCGACCATCAGGAGATGGATGGAAGTCTTCATTTCCCACGACAATATTGGGAATTGTTTTCTTACTTTTCTTTATGTTGTTTAGGTTTATCCCGGGGCGTGGACTGCAATCTTAATCTCCCTGGACAATGTTGGAGTTTGGAACATCAGGACAGAAAACCTCGACTCATGGTATCTAGGACAAGAAACCTACATTAGGGTTGTCAATCCAGAGCACAATAACAAGACCGAGTTTCCAATGCCAGATAATGCCCTCTTCTGCGGTGCACTGAGCAAAATGCAAAAGTACGTATTCTATAACCAATCATGGTATGTTTGGTAAGGTGGATTAGACTGTATTCAGATACTATCCAGTCTTGTTCACCATTGCATGCCGAATATGCCCTCATTATCGTCCATACTCTGCTGTTAGTTTCTAGTTAGCTGTGATTCCTAATTTACATCTTTATCGCTTTCAGGCCACAAGATATATCTCTTGCTACTACTTCGATCAAGGGATTTGACCTCACTTTGCTGATGATGATATCTGCATTCATTTCCTTAGTTTGATTGAGAAATTTATGCAATGCCTGTCTGGCTTTGCTTAGTCAATTGTGGTTGTGAAATTTTAGGTGTAAGTTTAGCCATGTTGATATAAATCATTTTTTATTTCCAGTTGTACTAAATGCTCCCGGATTCTTTTTAAGGTAATGGGTTTCATTATTCTTTTAATACATTTATCTTAATTTATTGCTGCCCATCTATCAATCTTCAATATATTGCCCATATATATTTTTTGGATTCCAGTAGAGATGAAATGAAATATACAATTGTCCTGGAATGAGAAGAAAAGAAGAAAGTATGCTTCTCGACTTAGTTAAGGAGGTGCCCACCAACTTTATTGCAACATGCCTTCAATTAAAAATGGTCAATGCGTGTTAAGATCCTAACTATCCACATGCTAAGCTGAAGATTAACATAGAAGTAAAGTTACTTTTAAGTATCTTTTTATCCTTGTTTGACTTTCATTAAAATTATAATTCATTTTTATCTTTTCATCAATTACACATTATCTAATAAAATAATATTACACATAACTCAAATTTTTTTCTTCTTTTTCAATCATACATTTAAAAAGGAAAAAAAAAACTATTCCAAAAATTAAAATGACAAATAATGGGGGCTAAATCGGGGCTTTATGACGGATATGATGAATAAAGCTACTTAACTAGACTTAAAAATAGGGAGTGAAGAGACAGATTGATGTGTCAGAAAATGATTGAGTTTTTTTTTTTTTTCCAAAATGTCTAATCATACATCGACACGTGTCCTATCTAGAATTGAGCCTGGATGTATAGCATGATTTTATTGTATTATTAAATAGTTTACTTTTTCTTTAACGCGAAGTTGAAAAGTTAAATCTAATCTGATCCCTTAAACCTAAATCTATTTATTGCGATTTTTATCACCCTGCATTTGAAAGAATATATGCCCGCCATACATTTTTAATCCGTAGGGCCCTCAATTTTTGTTAATTTCATTGTATTTTGTAGCAACGTCCATTTTAATAACATTGAAAGTCATAACCTTTGTTCATTGATGTATTTATATTTTTAACTTTTTCGTTACATTTTTATAGTCTCCCATTAGTACATCTTATTCTGAGTGACGATTTTTGCTCAATTATCATATTAGTGTGCATTTGAAATGAGAGACAAATATTTTCTACAACTTTTTATATTGTATTTTTTTTTAAATTTAAAATATGAGGGGGCAAATAAGTCTTAACGCCATCATAACTAATAATTAGCTCGTGTGGTTAGCGGGAAATACATGGAAATGACACAAATAAAAGAGGTCATTTTCCAAATTAACCCTTGACTTTTCCAAACATTTGTAACTACCTAAAATACCCTCAAACAAATATTAAAAACAACCTATTTCATAATAAAATTTTTTTATCTAAATCCTTAAAAAATTAACAAATAATTTTTCTAGAAATTTGAAAGAATTATTAATCTTTATTAATGAATAATTATAAAATGAAAAAATTCAAATATAAGAGAGGACCATATAATATAAAAAAGGTTACTAAAAATAAAAAAGAAATTAAATTTGAAAAAAAAAATTGATAAGATAGGATATCAAGAACAATTATATGCATCACAAGAAATATTAAAATGTTTCAAAGAAAACTTAATAGAAAATTTTGCTAAAGGAATTGTAAGATCAATAATCATAAAAGATATACAAGATATCATAGATAAATTAGAAAAAAGGAAGAAAAATATCTCAAAATACGATATACCTTTTAGAACAGACATAGACATGATAACAGATATTGATATTATAAATTATCAAACATTCCTAGACTTTGAAGAACTACTTAAAATTTTATGAAAAGACCAATAAAAAAATAGATTACCACAAGTATACAAAAAATTAGTTTTTAACCTTACCTTAAGATTTTATATACGCTTAATAACAAATAAATTAACTAAAACAAAAACAAAAGAATTTTTAAAATATTAGAATATTAGATTTGTGATTATTAGATTTTTGTTCGCTCATAGTAGCACTCATCCAATTGGTATCAGAGCCATATAGATCATGGAAATCATAAAAATAAATAATTATTATCAATGTATTGAAGAAAAAGGATGTTATATACTTTTCAACCCTATCCCTAATAAATTAAAAATAATAACATTATATGTAAGTAGGAATTTACCTAGAGAAATAAAGAAACAAATATTACATAAATTAATTGTAGGATTTATCAAAGATAGACGTACATATGAAATAATTATCGAAGTATTTGAAAATGAATTATACTATAGAGAAATATTTGAATTATCATAAAAATATAATGGAAGAAACTAAAAATATTTTAGAAAGAAAGTTAAGAAGAATAAGATTAATAAATAATAAAATTTTAAATGAATTATTAATACTTGGAGATATAACTAAAACTCAATAAAAACAAATATTAAAATTAAAACAAGAAATGTATAAAGAAAAAACAAGGTATTATGAAAAATTAAAAGAACTAACAAATATTGAAGTTATAAAAACAAAAGTATGATAAAATGATAAGAGATTGTAAAAATGTTGAGTATATAGCATTTTATTATTGTCAATCAAAAAATCGATAAAAGAAAATGTCAATTAGTGAACATATGGAAGAATTGAAACATTTAATAAAAACATTAATAAATGATGTACAAGAAATAAATAATGAAATAAAAGAAGCAAGAAATGATATAAATATATTGAAATTTGAAGTCAGAAAATTAAAAGAAAATGAAGAAAAAGAATGATAGAATAGATAAAAAAATTTATAGAAAAAGAAATAACCAGAATAGGGAAAAAACATATTGAAAGAAAAAACATAATAATAGAAACAGAAAGCATGGATGATGAATTTAGAAAAAATATATTACCTAAAATATTAGAAGAAGAGGAATTTAGAGAAAAAATGTTGGGTAAACAAAAGATTGAAGAAAATCAAGACAAAGAAAATGAATGAAGAATTAGATCTACTTATAGATAATTTTGATCATTTAAGTTTAGAAAGTATAGATGATGAATACCAAATCTTAATGAATACTGGAGGAGGGCCTAATCCCGTAGGAACCTCTAAACAAGAATCAATAGATCCAGATAAAAGTTATGTTCCTGTGTATAATAAATCATATAGATAATTTTATGATAAAATAAGAGAAAAATAACCGTCTAAAGGAAATAAATATTGTAATAGATTTGAATTAAATAATAATTATGATAAATCCGTTAATCATGGAGGAACAAAATTAGACTTAGATTGCAAAATAGGCACTAAAAAAGCCTTAATAATTTGGGCAGACTCAATGATATTATTCTTTTTTATATAATAAAGATGATACAGGGAAAAATACTGAAAGAAGAATAGATTTTTTTAATTGCATCTTTTGAAGGAAATGCTAGAAATTGGTGGGGAGGAATTAGTAGTGATACAAAATCATTAATAAAAAGAAATGTACAATCAGAAATGATAAAGTCAGATAAACTAGGAAAAGAAAGATTAGTAAAATATATTGCAGATGAATTCTTAGGAGAAAATTGGTTAAGAAATTATGAAGAATAAGCAAACGAGAAAAAAATAATGCAAGAGTTAAGTTAATTAATTTAACAATTTGCGATATGTGTAAAATTAAAGAATATACTTGTGAATTCAAGGATTACTATTATACTCAATTTTATTGTAATGAGAATCAAAAAGTATATCAAGATATATATTACAATAAATTACCAGGTTCATGGGGAATATATTTTAAAATAGAATTTGAAAAATATATTAAAGAAAATGTAGGAATACCTATAACATTAGGATCAATAATAAAATTCTTGTTTGAAAGACTTGCATATATATGCCAACAAAAACAGTTATTGAAAAAATTAGGAAAATTAACTAGAATATGCTGTGAAGATATGGAAAAACCTACAAGATGGGGATGTAATTCTGAGAAATGAAATAAAAGAAAGTTTAAAAAATACAGAAACTTTAAGAAAAAATACATAAAACCTGGAAGGAAATATTATAAAAGAAAAAATAATATACAGAAAAATAAGTCTTATAAGAAAGATAAAAAACAATGTAAGTGTTAGAATTGTGGAGAAATAGGTCATATAAGTCCTGATTGCACAAAGAAAAAAGTGAGAATATTACAAAAGGATTATTTTGAAATAGAAAGTGAATTAAGTGAAAAATCTGATATTGAACATTATAATAATCAGGAAATATTTATAAGTGAAGTAGATTCAGAAGATTATGGATCAGAATCTGAATAAAGAAATTGAAGAAATAGAAAATAATAACATAGAAATATAATAATATGAGGGAATAGAAGGTTATGGATTAAAAGTAACTTTTGATAATAATAAATTTAAGAAAATACAAAAGTTATCCTTAGATTTGAATATAGGAAAATGGGAAATTCTAGATAAAATATGGAGAAGAGAAATAATAGCAATAAATGAATACCATAAGATTGAAAAAACTATAGATGTCAGGGCAACTCAAGGAACACATAAAATAAACATTTTAACAAAAAATACTGTATCAGAATTATTATAAAAACTAAGTAAAAAACATAGTGAAAAGATCCAATATGTTTATTTAGTAGGAATACAAATAATGTCCAAATCCTTATTTAGGGAAGGAATAGATTCACCATTAACTGTAAGTTTACATGATGGAAGAATTATAAATCTGGAAGATGGTCATTTAGGAACTATAGAAGGAAATTTAGCATATCAAAAATTAATATTTACTTGTTACCCAAAATATTGTCTCATTGAAAGATAAAAACTTTAATGAAATCTTAGGATTACATTTCAAATTACATAGAAATGATATAATGGAACCAGGAGATCAAATTATGACTGTGGAATATAGGATATTATATACATTTACTAATTCTAATTATGAGAATATTTATTCTGATAAACCATACATAGAAATTCATAAGGAATGCAAGGATATTAGTAGAATAGTAGAACCAAACAAACAAATAAATCTTATTCCAGAAGAATATGAATTTAATATAACTAAAAATAAGCCTGAAATAACAAAGTTAAGAGAAGAAGAAGATTATAAAATAACATTTCACAATGGAAGGGTAATAAAGAAATCAAAAAGTCTTAGACTACCTAATAAAAAAGAATATTTAGGAGAAACTAGTGGTATAAAAGAAATAAAACCTCATGGAAACATTGGAAATATGAAAATAGAAGGAAAATATTTCAACGGTAGAAGATATATAAAAGGACCAAATATATTAATAGATACATGAGCTAGTAAATGTCATATGGCTGCAAATAAAAATGAAGGATTAATGACTTACAAGATAGAACCATATGAATACAGGAATTTTGATGGACAACTATATATTACAGAATTAAAGGTAAAGATACCAATAAAAATAGGTGGGATTGATCTTTTAGTACCATGTTATTTGGATGAAAGTATGGATATTGAACCTCATATATTATTAGGAATGAGTTTCTTAAATGGATTAGAAGATTATAGTATAAAAAGAGAAGGGTTATATATAACTCATAAAGGACAAACTACATTATGTAAAATAGGAAGTGGATGAATAATTGAATAAGTTTTTCATTAGCAGTATATATACAAGTTACTACAGTAGAAACAAATATAACAACTTGTGCCTTAATTGATACAGGAAGTGATATATCAATTTTTAAAAATTTCTTAATAAAATTATGGAATAAAAATAGTAAAATAAAAATAACAGGAGTGACTGGAGAAAGCACTAAAATAATTAATAGTGCTGAAAAAGTTAATATAATACTTGGTAGTAAACAAGTTATAATAAATACAGTATACAATTATAATAAACTAGAATGTGATATATTATTAGGAAATGACTTTATCTAACAATTTCAATATTATAAACAAAATAATTACATAATAATGTTACAAACACCTTGTGCACATCTCTTAAAAATACCAAGAGAATTTAGACCTTACAGAGTTCAGCCAGCCCAGCGTGGTGACAAATGAGAAAGACGACCAATAGTACAAGATGAACTAAAAAATAAAAAACTATCATATAAAAATATCCTAAAAATTGAAATAGAAATAAATATGGAAAAAATCATAGAACGATTAGAAAAAATTTATGGAGAAAACCCATTATTATTTTGGAAACCATATCATCCTAGAGCTAAAATAGAATTAATAGAAAATGTTATAATAAGAGTTAGATCAATGATTTATACCTTACAAGATATGCAAGAATTTAAAATTCAAATAAAAGAACTATTAGAACAAAAGTTAATTAAACTAGTAATGGATCTCATAGTAGTCCAATTTTTATGGTTATGAAACATTCTGAGCAGATTAGAGGAAAAGCTATAATGGTAATAAACTATAAGGAATTAAATAAATATACTAAATTTGATGGTTGTTTTTTTACCAAATAAAGAAGTCCTAATAAACCTTGTAAAAGAAAAACAATATTATTTCAAATTTGATTGTAAATCAGGATTTTGGCAAATAAAAATGAAAGAAGATAGTATACAATATACAGCTTTTAGTACACCTCAAGGGAAATATGAATGGTTAGTTATGTCATTTGATTTTAAAAAATGCATCACAAATATATCAAAAGAAAATGGATAATATATTCAAAAAGTTTAGCAATTTTCTTATTGTTTGTACAGATGATATACTAAAATGCTCTAATGATAAAAAAAAAAGAACATATGAATCATTTATTACAATTCATAAATGAATGCAAAAAGGAAGGAATTGTACTTTCTAAAAAGAAATTTGTAATAGAGAAACAAGAAATAGATTTTTTGGGATTAACAATAGATAAAAAAGAAATAAAATTACAGACTCATATATCTAAAAAGATAGAAAATTTTCCAAATGAATTAAAATCCAAAGAACAAATACAAAAATTTTTAGGATGTTTAAAATATGCTGAAGGATTTATTGAAAATCTCTAAAAAAAGAGACATAAGATACAAATTCTACTTAGGAAAACAAATACTAAAGGTTGAAATAAAGAACATACTGAAATTGTTAAATTATTAAAAGAAGAATGTAAAAATTTACCAAAATTAAGGTTACCAGATGAAAAAGATAATCTAATTGTTAATACTGATGCCTCGGATAAATATTGGGCAACTATATTAAAAACAGATTTAAATGAAATATGCAGATATTCAAGTGGAACTTTTAACCAAACAGAAATAAATTATACTACTCATGAAAAAATAATTGTTAGCAATTATTAGAGGAATAAAAAAGTTTTCATTATTCCTTTTATCTAAAAAATTTATTGTTGAGACTGATAATTCTCAAGTTGCAGAACTTATTAGAAATAAGTTACCTATGAAACCTCAATATAGAAGGTTACACAGATGGCAAGCATATTTATCATTCTACAATTTTGATATTATTCATATTAAAGAAATAAATAATTATCTTGCATATTTTTTAAGCAGAAATATCGAATTTGAAGATGGATAATATCAAAAATTCATTAATAGACGTCAAAAGACGAATGGAATTCTTCATGGAGGAATCAAAAGATATGAAAATTGGAATTGAGCAATTAGAACAAATGGCAGAATCTATCCAACAAAAGTCAAATTGCTGGTGAAAAATCTCTAATTCTCATTCCAAATATACCAAAGAATTGAATTACAGAATTGTTGATATTACTTCACAATTCGAGTCATTAAATACCAAACAGGAAATATCAATAGATACAATCTCAAAAATACAAACAGGTACATTGCCAGGAAGCAGTAGTGAACCCAGCAATATCAAACGAGACATAGCAAGTCCCCGGAAGGTGACTATAAAAAATGGTGATGAACATACAAGAGTTATCAGGATCAAAACTGATGAAGATGATGATACCCCTTTATCATCAAGAGAAGAAGAATATAAATCATTTGCTAAAATTGTTTATGAATTGGAAGAAAATGAATCATATTTTATTGCATCAAGAGATCATGTTTATCCCAGATTAATAATTACCAAAGATGTAGACCCTTTCATAGTCAAAATGACAGCAGATTATGAATTTCTGGATTTAATCTATCCAGGAAAAGATTTAAAAGAAATTGAAAATTTTGATGATATATTCAGGCAGAAATTTCAAGATTTGCCCAAGGAAGATCGATTTATATCAAATTTTATTTAATAAGTCCCGAGGTTGATGGAAAAATATACTATCCTGCTGACCATATTATCACAATTGGATATGTTGGCCGAGATTTTCAGATTGAAGTTGGCCGAAATAATAAACCATTGCCTAAAATCAATAAATCATGGATAAAATCTCGAAGAGTTTTGGGGATGAAAATTCTTTACAATATTGCAAAAAACTTATATGATAAAAAATTCAGATGCTTGTGTCAATATGAAGGATAGACACTCCTTGCGAATAATGGAAAGGAAAAAACTACTATTTTGAAAGATTATATCCAGAAATTTGATACTCATCAAATTAATGGAAGTCCTACAACAATCCAAGAATCATGCAGATTGAGGGAGTGCCCCATATGCAAACAAGATTAAAAAGATTGATTTTTCAAGATAAAAGATGAATGGAAATAAATAAAAGGGGACCTATCACTACCAAAGCATCTAGCCAGCTGCATATGGAGCCAAAGACGGAGATGTAATAATAGAGGAAAAGATGTCCCTTTGATGAAAAAGCAAAAAACGCATATGAAAATGTAGACCCCAGGAGAAAAAGAATAGAAAGGTATGTGAGTCTTTTTCAAATTTTGATGTATGCAATGATGTAATAGCAAGTTTGAGTCATGTATAAATAGAGGTCTTTGGAGAAATAATGGATCATTTCGAGTTAAAAACCATTCTCTTTCCTTAAACTTTGTTTAAAATCAATTTTTCTGGAAACCCCCTTATATACAATAGAAATCTTGTATAAATATAAATAAAATTTCAATCTTTTGATGCCAGAAAAATATGAGTTTCTAAACTTCCTATCCCGTAAATTCTTGACAGATTGAAGAAGATAATTTCTTTCTTACTTTAACAAAGAGAGAATTTTCTTTACTTAAAATCCTTCTTCTTAATTCTAAGAAAAGATACAGTGAGGGCAAAAAGCTGAAATAACAAAATTCCCATTGAGGCAAAAGGCCATTTGAGGGAGTAGTTTGCAGATTCAGAGCCTGAAAGTCACTCGGTTCCAAGAATAAAGAGTTAAGATCAAAAGTAAGGTAAAATTATTGTCTTTGTTAAATTTAGAAAGAATTTTTCTAATATCTTGAAAGAACCGTAGGGATAATTACTTGTCATGTTTGCAAAATTTATCTATCATGTTATTATTATTGATCATAAAACTTGTAAGGATTTATCTATATGATGCGAGGATATACAATTAAAGGATTAGATTATTTGTTAGAAAGACTATTAGAAAAAATAAAAAATATTTTTTCTCAACTAGAGACTATGGATATATCATCTAAGGAATATGATAATTTTAAAAAATTATATGACAATTATACTACAGATTATGCTAATTTATTAGATCAAAGGATGGAACTATATATTAAAATTAAAAATGAGAGAAATAGAAGAATTTTAGAACTATTCCAATAAATCAAGATATTTTGTGTAAAATATGGCAAGCCATTTCATACATTTTAGCAAGAATGAATAGTGATAGGCCATTTAGAAAAATTCCCCGTGGTTAGCGCTGTTCATCGTTGTTCAGCCATACTATGCACGATTAATTGACTGACTGATGGGACATGGGAGATAAGGTCCACATGTGCTTGTGTATGTATCTATTGACTAGTCAAGCAATATAGCATCAACGCAAATATCACTTATTCTTGAAAAACAAAAAACAAAAACAAAATATATATATATATAGAATGAGAAAATGAAAAGGTCAAAGAGATCGGATACGAAGGCATACATTTTTGTTTTCCCCCTTTTTACATTTAGGGTATGTTTGATTACAAAGATGGAATTGAAAACGAATTTCAGGGAATTGAATTACCTAGAAATTATTTTCCTGAGAATTGTAAATTATTATGTTTGATTGGTATAATTTTTCATGTGGAAAATGTTGAAATAAAATTATTTTTTAGTGTTCGTTTGACTTTATTTTACATGAAAATTATCGATTAAAATGATAGAATTTACTGGTATTGGGGATAAAATTTGTTTCAATTGTCTACCAAAAAAAAGTCAAGAAAATCATCTATTTCTTTGTGTTCGTTTGACTTTGTTTTACATGAAAATTGTTAGTTAAAGGGAAATATTTTTTTTACAATAATTCTTAAAATTTGTTTTCATTGCCAACACCACAAAAAAAAATAAAAATAAAATGCTACAGTAACCCGAAAAACGAATTCTCACTAATATGGCGAGAATTCGAATTCAACAAAAAGCTAGAAATTGCTGACGTGGTGATCAAAGGTGGAAAATGAATTCCTTGAAAAATTTTCTCAATCAAAAAGGTCAAAAATTTAAGTTAGAATTTATTTTCCATTTTCCCTAGAAAATAAGTGGCTATCAAACATAGCCTTATATCAATTGTTAGCATGTTATCAATAAACAAAATTTTAATAGGGTTGATCTATTTGATATTCTGGTCGTAGTTCGTCATTTTTAAATAATTAATAAACAAGTTGACAAACATAAGAGCACGCATGGTCCAATATTATTAAAATATTGTATAATATAACTCTTTAATTTATTAATATTATTATTATTATTATCTGTATAATATAACTCTTTAATTTATTAATATTATTATTATTATTATCTGTATAATATAACTCTTTAATTTATGTGCACATTAAAGCGGTGGATCTGTGCAGGGTGGAGAGCAGACAAATTGGCAGTATCCATGGGAACACAAATCTTACACTTCATAGAAATGTATGCAATTCTTGTTTTTGATACGGTGTCCATTTGGGAGTGATTTTGAGAATTGATTTTTTGACTATTAGAAAAAAAGTGGGATCCACCTATGAGAGAAAAAGTCAATTATAATTGTTGAAATAGTGAAATAACTGTCAAATCGATTTTTTGAAGGAAAAAATAACTCCCGAACATGCTCACAATTGATGAAGTTGCTTGCTCAAACTATTTTTGGTTATAAGTTGTGAACATCTTCGTTTCAATTAAAAGAAGAAGACAAAGGTGATTATTTTATACACACACGAGTGCACCTGTAAATTATATATAAATACATGTTGTTATCGGAAATCGATCCACGCTACTGTCAATTTCATCAACTAGCATATTATCGAGAATTGGAAATTGAATGGGAGAAATAAGAATAATGTTATTTAGTTCAACTGGGGTTATAATTTCAATCTACGTAGTGTTAGGTGATAGATTGAATGAATGGTGAAATTAGATGGGGGTTGCATGTTTTGTTTTTCACGGATTAAGAAATCTTATTTAATGTCATTAAAAAAATAATTTTTGACCAGAAATTTCCTAGTTTATCCTTATTTAATTTTCAACAACTAGCAGTAAATTATTGTTGAAATTAATAAAAAAAATTAAAATTTGATTTCAAGAAGTAGGCAAATTATTGGAAAATGTGTATGTATTTGGATGATTTCAAAAAGTAAGCAAATTAAGTGGAAAAAATTCATTATAATTAGACAAATTAAATAAGGGTATAATAGTAAAGGAACAAAACAAAATATTCTAAATTAAAAAATATGAATATATATTTGGGACAAGAAAAAAGGAAACTAAGCCTATGTAAATGGGGTGGAGAGAGTAGCATTACTCAAGTAATAAATGTTATTCAAATTAGTCAAACCTCAAGTTAAGATTCTACAGTGGAGGCGAAAATCATCAAACAGTGATTTCGAGGATTCAAGAACAATCCAAGAGAAAGATTGAGTTATCTGATTGGAACACGACTTGGAAGAGAGTAATGAAGTTGTAGCACATAACTAAATGAGACAATATTATATCACTATTATATTAATAGTGTGTTTGATTAGCTTTATTTTTCATGAAAAATGTCATTTTTTCACTCAAATTTCTACTTTTAAAGTTCTGATTAGCAATTTTTTCATGAAGGTCTTGTGATTTTCCTCAAAAACAACGAAAACATTTTCTTCATGAGGATGTGATTTTTATTTTTAGGTAATTCACACACACACACACACTCTCTCTCTCTCTCTCTCTCATCTATTCACTCTCTTTCATTTACATACCAATAAAAAAATGAACAATTATAATATTTTTTTAGATTAAAACTAAATAAATCAAACACATTTAATTATTAATTTTCACACAAATAAGTTCTAAACAATTGAATTGCTTAAAATTTATTTTCTTTTTATGCAAATTTCATTCTCGCAATCATACGATCCTAAGTGTCACGTGAGTTGAAAATCATTAAGTATTGTATGAAGTACGTACTTGATTCAATATATCAGTTCGTTTTGTCATTTTAGTTTAATGTTTTTCTTGTTTTATGTTGATATATACAATCTTACTAACTCATGTTCGCGTGAGTATTCTATGTACATCAACCCCTTCTAATTTTTATTTTTCATAATTACTTATGGAATCAAGACATATTATCCAAAAACTGTCACGGTGCAAAATAAAAGCTTCATAATAAACTTATATCACGTGGATATTGAATTTTTTGCAAGAAAGAATTGACGTCCATAGTCTCTAATTTTCTCAAAATGAGATTCATTATTTATATCATTCATGTAGAGACCCCATAGAAAAATCCCGTTTAAAAGTATAATATGTTTTTTAGATTCAAAATAATATATAGTTGACTTGCAAATTTAAAAAATAAAGAAAAGATATGAGTAAAATGAGTAAAAAATTTGAAACTTTACTTATTTTTCATTAGTTTACATAATATTGACAAGGAATCTTAGGTCTCATTAGATACGGCTTTTAAAAAATCAAAAAGAAGCTTTCGAGACTCAAAAGTAGATTTTGGACCTGTTTGACTAATTTTATGAATGTGCTTCTTTTTATTTTAAGAGATTTTAGAGGAAATTGATCCAATGTGATTTTATCTAAAAACACTTCTGAAATATGAAATGTTTTAAAAATTAATTTTTAAACAAAAATTACGATAATTTCACCAACAAACTCTTCTACGAAAAACAAAAGTAAAAGCAAAACCAAACACATCCTTAAAATACTTTTCTTACGAAATTTCAAAAGAGTTTTAAAATAATGTGCAATGCTCGATCACTCCCAACTATAATATTTAAACGTACAAAAATTAAAGAGAACAAACATTAGGTGTGGATTATATGTGGACATCTGGATTGGTAAGAGGACAAGTACCAACACATTCTTTTCGCAGCTTAATTTCCATTCATCAATTTTTTCTTTACTCTTTTCCTTTTCCTTTTCCATTACCATTACCATTTTTTGGAGCTGCTTACTTTCGTTTATGTTTGTGGCAAAAAAATTGCTTGTTTGGCCTGCAATAATGAATGATTTATTTATTTTTATTTTTATTTTTATTTTTTTTGTTACAACTCTATCATATTTCGTGGTAATTGTCATTAACAATGCCCATGAATTGGAAAAAAAGATTTTAGCATAGTTCTAAAACCATGAATTTACGTCTGATGGGATTTGAATTTAGGATCTTATAGTCGTGAAAATCTTTTCTTTTGCTAGTTGAAATATGTTTTATCAGCAATATTCATTCTTTATTTGAGGAAAAACGAGAAGATTTTTTGACATAATTATAGAGATCTCAATTTAACTATAATTCCATAATTATATAATTTTATTAAAGTTAATTAATCTCAAAGTGACATATGATCATGTATTTGCAAGAACAGACTATTGGTGGACGAAATTTTTATATCCAAGAAAAAACACTCTATAAACTAATTCGCAATTCATAAAATTGAATTTAATGATTATTGTCTTTTCTAAAATTCTTCATAAGAAACCAAGGTGCCAAAACAACATAAATATTTTTGTTATTTGAGGCCACGTGTAAAGGTTGATTTAACCCCAGTTTGACTATCATTAAAATGAATTTTTTTGTAAGGAAAATGAGTTTTTGAAATAGAAATTTTCAGAGAATGAGTGATTGAAAATTCAGAAAAAATATTTAATATACATTTATAAAATATTTTATTGTGAAAATGTGTTATTTTAATGATGGTCAAATAATGGCTTAGGAGTTCATCATACAAGAGTGATTTCAATCTTGGAATTCGATGGTCCAATGTGCCTGAAACCCTAATATTTACACAGGGGTGGACCCACATGGGGTCATGTGGGGTCAAATAACCCCACAAAATTTTGCCTCTATTTTTTTTTCTTTGCAATCTATTTTGATGCACTCGTCGAGATGCCATATAAAGTCAAAATATTGCATTCTTAATACCATTTCGAAATGCTCATGGTCTAATTTTTCACTCATTAATGGTATGCGAATTGGTCAAATATAGCAAAAGTTATGACATGTTAAAATAGGGCGTTTGAAACTAGTATTTTGAGAATTTCGATAATATCCCAACTTTAAAAATTCGTTTGCGATCATGTGCTATCTGAATCCACAAATCGTCTATGTCATGTAAAAATTTGTTTCGAAAACTACATCGTCTTCATATCGAATGGTCCAAACGGATATCGAAAATAATTAAATATATATATCAAACGTACGCCTCAAAAAAGACGTGTAACTCGTTTTTTCTTTTAAAAAATTCAATTAATTATTATTTTTACACGATAAATTTTTCAATATAGTTTATATCGTTTCATTCAGAAGTCTTACATGAAATATGATGTAAATTTTTTAGGATCGTTACGAATTAAATGCAATTTGAATTACTTTCGAATTATATTTGCTTTAAATTTGAATTTCATTTATTTCCTAAACTAAACTTGAATTTTATTTCAATTCATTTAATTTTTATATTCACTTTAATTTACTCAATGTTAGCTTAGCATTTGCCAATGAAATGATAAACAAAACTATACAAGTAGCAAAATTTATTTAATAATATTAATAATGATATACTTATACGACGTTTTCAAAGTATTAAAATACATATAAACTTATTTTCATTGACATTTTGTTATTTATTAAAAAAATTATTTTTAAAATTTTGACTCCACAATGTTAAACGTCAGGATCCACGCCCTGACACACAATATAGATATAATAATAAAATACACGTGTAAGGTAGGATAAGGAAGAACGTTAATTCCATTTTTTTTTATTAACATAAAAGTAAGGTGAGGTACAAGGCTGACCGACTAGTAGTACTTCATTCGAATTTTTTATGTCTCGTGACTTGCACATGAAAATCTAAATAAAAATAATTGCATTTTAATTCAAACCTCATGAAGCCTTTTTTTTTTTTTTAATAATTCAAACCCCATGAAACAATTTTTCTTTTAATTATTTTTATTAATCTTAATTTTGACCAGAGAATTGATACCACCGCGAAGCATCAATGCGTCCATTTAGCTGACATCTCACCACTGACCACTTCTCACTTTCATTTATTTTATTCATTAGTTCTTTCTTTAAGAATTGTTTGTCAAATATTATTTTAAAAATATGCACAAAAGAAGCTTTTAGTCTCAAAAGGTTCAAATTTGAATAATGTCAAAATCCCCATATTAATGCTTTCATCGAAGGCCCTCATTCTTTATTGAGTCCATGCACTACATTGTCATAGTTTATACGATATTAAATGAAATTGAAAATTAAAATATATAAGATAAGCATTAATTGTCTTTTCCGACATCAACATCTACACTTAATGACTTGTCTAATATGATCAATTAGACAAAAATCGACAACATTACTAACAAAACAAAAGCACGCTAAATTCATTGTCTTCTCTTTTCCATCTAATAATCCCCCACTCAAGTTTGGATTTGTTATCCCGACTTAGTGGTCTCATTTGATGATGAGACATTTGTGGCCGTTTGTTAGGGTTTCTAAATTCTTCCTTCAGCTAACTAAATTCACACAAAAAAAAGGGTCTCTCTTTCGGAAGAATTTTTAGAAGAAATCATATTGAGTTTGCTTTCTTTAAAAACTTATATTGCTCGATCGAATATTTGGGTACATAAGGGTGTCCACCCTCTCACGTGGGTGGTGCCCGCTTGAATAAAATATTCAAGTGGACCCCACGTTTATAAATAAAAAATTATGTACAAGTATCTTTATCCTTCTCGTATATAATCAAATGACTTAAAATCTCGCCCCTCGGGACATAACCCAGTAGTGTAAAGGATAACGATGAGGTATACTCAGCCTTGCTGACAGTCGCAGTGTGAAGGTTCGATTTCTTAAACATGGATTGAGACTCTTTGTGGGCACTAGCGTACATGCAGCTCTTGTTCTCTGGTCTGTTGGGACACATCTCGCGGTTAACCTCTCTCACGATGCTCCAGGAATGAAACGATAAGAGATCCTTAAGGTTGAGGTTCAACTTTTAAATGACTTAAAATCTCTTTTTATCTTCTCAAAAATATCCCAAACGGTTGTTGAGTCAGGACAACATATTTGAACTCAACACGACCCCCAAACATTGAGCGTACCGCTTCTCGCCCGCAGTAGTATAACAAGTCAGCACATCACTGAAATCAATAACTTTTGTACACAATAACCAAGAATATTAGCTCTGCAACGTATACTACTCCCATAAAGACGGCGTAGTCAAACATGTCAATTAATGATCTTCTCCATTTCTTGTAGATTTTCAGAATCCAATTCGAGAAATCATTTTTCAAGCAATAAAACCCTTATATTTTCTTGAAATTTCATTCACTCAGCCATGGGGAAAACCAGAGGTTTCAAGCTTGGACACAAGCTGGTCACGGTGTTCAAATGGTGCCTTCGTCGGCGCACACGGCGGAGAGCCACATATCAGCAGCTGGAGCCATCGCACAGCAACACTGGAGCTGTTTCAAAGATCTGCAAATGGGTTCAGTCATTGAAGCATGGGGCTAAAGGCTTATGTTATGCAAAAAATGGTTCGGGTCGTTACATACGGGTCGGGCAAGAACCGGTTGAGCCGGTGAGTGTACGAAAAGGGGACCTGGCTGTGTACGTGGGCGACAAGGAGGATGGCACGTGTCGTGTCTTGGTGCCTGTGACGTATATAAATCACCCCTTGTTTGGAGAACTGTTAAGGGAAGCTGAGAAGGTTTACGGGTTCAATCATCCGGGTGGGATCCAGATTCCTTGCCGGAAATCCGAATTTGAGAATGTTCAGAGGAAGATCGCCGCCGCGTGCGGTGTTGATAGCTGCCGTGGGAAGCGGAGCTGGAGGCTGAAGTGACTCATTGGACCACTGCGATTTTTGTGGAGGTATGAGTGCAGCATTGGCTCTCCCATCGCAAGGTCCGTTGGTGGCGGGGTCCACCTCCACATCAGATGGTTGGAGTTTTTCCTCTGATTTTCCTTTTTCTTAGTTTTGGTCTTTTAGAAAAACTTGTACAAATCTTTTCGCTCTGCTCAATCTTCAATTTTTGGGTATGCCCAAATGAATTTTATATCATATTAGTTACGATATGGTTTTCTATTTTTTCATAACTATATATTGAACTCAAAAGAAATTTAAAATTTTCTATCATGCTACATGTGTATCATTATTTACACCTAGTTTAACATTTCAATGAATCGACGGATCTCTAGACATTTGGGTCATCTTACCCGCCCCTTGACTAATTCCACGGAATCCTGAAATTTACAATCGAGTACTCATCTCAGTGACCCTGAAGAAATGCAAATTGGTGATTATTGAGAAGCAAACTCAAAGCTTAATCATTGAACTACCCCTTAGGATTTTTAACAACACTATTTTTTCAAACAATGAATAGATTTTTCATAGTAGGATTGTCAAACAAGATGTATATATTTGGATGTACAAATAGCTTCATCCTTAAAATTTATACTGAAAAAAAAGTAGGATTATATCATAACAAAGTGGGACTATTAACGAGTCATAATGCATCAAGAATGTTCATGATACGAATGTACTTAATATGATGATGTAATGGTTTTCTATGTTAAAGTTTTTACAACCCTGCTACAAGTACACCTGAGTTACACATTGATTTATACTCTTTGAAATGATATGATCTTTACCACTGATTTTTCCCCCATTTTTCCCATTAAAATGCACGGGTTCCCCCACCCCCCACTCCTCATAAGGGGGAATGTCATGCTAGATGTTTAGGGCCAAGTTAGGAATTCATTTTGAGATCTCATAGAGGAGAGTCATAATGTATCGAAAGATGGTCCTAGGTCCCTGTTTGTTTCGTCTATAAAGTCAATTAAAATTTAAGTCAAAATTAACAATAAATTTTAATCACACATTTATAAATTTCCCAACTTTTTAATCACATATTTTATCAACTTTTATAAAAATCTGCTAAAAAATTATTATTATTATTATTATTATTATTATTATTATTATTATTATTATTATTATTATTATTTATCTATTTCAGATAGGAACTAAATTGACAATTCAACAAATTTATTGAGACATCTGCAATTTTTGCGATTAATCAATTTTCCTATGTACTTATCAAGTGAGGCTTACAGTCGCAAGTAACTTAAAATTTCAATCTTCTTGTCCTCCCTAATTATGAGTTGTCTTCTTCTTCGAGTTATAAATAGCATACAGCATGCAGATAGGATTAAAATTTTGGTTGATTGAATATTGAATAAGTTAACTAAGAAAACGATGGGTGTCTAATGTGACATAGATATTTTACCTGCCCGGTCCCAAGTGCACCAAGGCCTATATTTTATTTGAGTTTGGAAAATTTTAAATCGACAAAGTTTAGCCTCCATTTGATTGGGATAAAGATTCTAATAAAAAATGATAAAATATATGATTAAAATGTTGATAAAAACTGCGAATCTCATATGTATAATTGAAAATGAGTTTTAAGAAAAATAAATTTTAAAAAATAAGGTTAAGTGATACTCATAGAATCCTCCTCCGTGTTTCGATTATTCAATTTTGGGTCTACTCGTGGAGGAGTTCATCGTTTAGCAATAATCCATGATGTTATGTTCAGACACAGAGTCTCAAGATAAACTCTATAAATTTGAACATCCAATTTCATTCAGGAAGAACATGTTCAATACATGTTTGGCTAAGCTTAAAACGTTCCCTCCCTTACAGGGTAATAATAACTTCTAGAATATATAATTTTACCTTAAATTTCCAGACTTTTGAAAATTAAAAAATCAATATTGACATGTTATTTTGTATTTATATCTTTCAATTTTGTATTTTATTTTATTTTATTTAAATTTTAACTGTTATTTATGGTCAATTAATTCTGACGTTTAATCCTAGAAATGACCTAAGTATCGCTAATTTTAAAAATAAATCCTCACATCTAATAAATCTTTGAAAAATCGAAATAAAACCTAATTTTTCGATGGCCAAGAATAAGGCAGTTATGGATTTTGCTACTTGTGCATTAAAAATATACATAATGGATGACATAATATGATGTGGAGAGAAAAAATTGAATATATTTTAAACGGGCAAATGATAGAGTGTCATGTGGCATTATGTAATCCATTATGTAAATCTTGATATACATGTAACAAAGTCTGAAAATTATTGCTAACTCCCCTAAAAAATATTGAAAAATACTTATTGTACATCACCATTATTTACATAATCTTTTACATATTGATGAGGTTTTTGACGAAATGATTTTTTTTTATGAGATTTTAATCCAATCAAATCTCATTACATCATTTATTGGTTAACAAATCTGTAAGTAGTGATATACATGCTACACAATTGAAATTTATTTATTTGTGATGGAAAGTCGTATCTCCTCATTAACATTTGCATAATAATACATTGAGAAACTCAAAAACAAGAAAGCATTCACACGCCCGGACGACATGCCCGAGTGAACGATAATAAATTGATACAAAATGGAAAAATATAAGAGTGTGTTTGATTGGCATGAAAAATATCACCTAGAAAAGAAAATGTTTTCCATCTTTTGTGGAAAATAAAAACCACATCTAATCAAGGAAAATGTTTTCCTTAAAAACAAGGAAAATTAGGCATATTTTCAAAAGTTGGAAAATGTTTTCTATGGAAAAAAAATAGCAATCAAACACTCTAAATAAGAATTTAGGTGGAAAACTGGTATTTTTTATGGAAAATAAATGTAATCAAACACACCCTAACGTTGAAGACGAGAATGGACAGCAAAGAACGGAGAAAAATTGAACAGAGAACCCTACAATTCCTCCAAAAATTTATTGTTCGTCTGCAGAAGGAGAAAAGAAATATATGTTGAATTTGTAAAACGCCACTTTCTTTTAAATTACGGAGTTGAACTTTTACAGTTGTTAATTCCAACTGTTAATTAGGTAATGTCAAATTGTTAAAAAAAATAAAAAAAAATTCACAGTATGTTTGAAACAGGGACAAAAAAGAAAGGTATTTACCTAAAAATATGGTAATAAATAGCTTCTGAAATATATAATTGATTATTGGTCGAAGTAAAATAAGAATCGTTGTGTAAAATAAACTTAAATTTATAAAAAAATGGCCTAAAACCTCTTCAATAAAGAGATGCAAATGAAATTTAAATTGCGTTCCTGGCAAAAAGATGTAAAAATAACACGTAAATTTACATCTTTTTTCCACAAGCCAGTGTTTAGAAGATTTTAATTCAAATCGAAGTCAATAATTAATTTTAATCACAGATTTTATGGAGCTCTTAATTTTGAACTAAGACATTTCATTAATTTTTATCAAAATATACTAAAAACTAATTTTAATCTTTCAGCAAACAAGGGCTAAAAATGTAAGTTTGCTTATTTATTTATTTTTTACATCCACTATAGGCAAAAAGTGAATTTAGAACTTCTATTGAAACACATTCTGAATTTGGACCAATCAAGATCTAAATAAGGATGCAAAAATGATTTAATTTATATCCAATTTTACACTACAATTGAAGATACTCTAAGTTACTTATTTTGACAATTAGAGTATTGTTACTTGGAAAATATAAGTAAGTCAGAAAAAGCAACAAATCTAAACACGTTTGAGGGGGGAAAAAAAAATAATAATAAATAAATAATGGTTACTTTCCGCTTAACCTTTACATTTTTAAGGTATTTTCCATGGATCATAAATAGAAAATTCAGGATTCCTTTCTAATTTTACTTAGTCTATTGGATAGTCCTACTTTCTAATGATAATGGCAGATTTTTATAAAATTCGCTTTATTTTTATGACTATAAATAGCTCATTCCTCAATTCAATTAATGCTTCAGATTTCTATACTTGTTTAGTTGGTTCTTTCTTATTTTTCTACCAATTATAGAAAGATAAAAGCAACAGCTTTTTTTATCCATTTGAGAGTCCATATTATTATTATTATTATTATATTTTTTTATCAGTGGTATCAGAGTCAGGCTGTAGACTAAAATCCGTTTGTTCTTCCCAAGAATCTGCAGTGCGAAAATAAAATAAAAAATAAAAAATCCGTAAACAGATTGTGCATCTGTTTTGCAACGAATTTTTAAATTGATTCATAGAACCTTGCATTGCAGTAGCAATAATAGATGTCGTCTGAAAATTTTGTGTAACCAGTCAATCCATTTTGATGGCCTCTATGACCATTGTAGCATGCTAATGGAGAATTTTTTGAGGTCTAAAGAGCATTGGCATGTTATTAATTTTGGAGTAATAACACCTACTATTAGAGTGGTACTAACAGAAGCACAAAAGATAGAATTGGAAGGACTAAAGACTAAGCTTTGAGAAGGGATTTTGAGACTCTACAAAGGAAAGATTGTGAATCCATTACCAGCTATTGTGCAAGGACCATAGGGATAGCTAACAAAATGATAATCCATGGTGAGACGATGGAAAATCTTGCAATTGTTAAGACTATATTACATTACTTGGCATCAAAGTTTGATTATATAGTTTGCTTAATTGAAGAATTCAAAGACAGAGATGCACTCCTCCTTGATGAGCTCTTTATTGGTTCATGAACAAAAGATGAACAGAAGTTCAACATTAGATGAGCTAGCTTTAAAGGCTTCCACCTTTACTCAATTCTCGAATTTTAGAGGAATGGGAAGAAATAGAGGAAAGGGAGGTCGAGGTAATAGAGATGGCAGCATGCAATATCAAAAATTTTAAAGTTAATTATGATCAATTTCAAAGCAAGGTAGAGAACGTGGTCAATACTTTGACAAATCCAAGGTATAATGCTACAGGTGCCATAACTTCGGTCATTATCAATCTGAATATTAACAATAAGAGAAGGGAGAGATTGAATTTTGCAAGAAATAAGGAAGTGGAAACTTCATTGATGGCAGTTCAAGTAATGAGGAATCTCAATTAGATGTATGGTATGTGGATTCAGGCTGCAGCAATCACATGTATGGAAATAATTACTCCTTGTTTTACTTAAATGAAGATTTTCATTCTACAGTAAGTTTTGTTCTACCATGAGAGTAATGGTAAATGGCGATATTAGTATAAGAACCAAGAACTGTAGAAACAATTTCCACTATTTTTTACGTTCCTGGCTTGAAAATCAATTTGTTAAGTGCTAGACAATTACATGAAAAAGGTTATGTGATTACTATCAAGAATGATGCGTATGAGATATATGATCCTTCTAGGAGAGCTATTGCTATTGTTCAAATGAGTTCAAACAGATTATTTCCGCTGAAGATCGAAAGTGCTTAACCTTCCTTGATGGTTGAAGTGAAAAAATCTTCATGGCTTTAGCATTTTCGCTACAGCCACTTGAATTTTGGTGGGATTAAAGATCCTCCAACAAAAGAATATGATAACAGGCTTTTCTCAAATTGACACTCCTCAAGTTTCAAAAGAATGTGTTGTTAACAAACAACTTTGTTCTCAATTTCCTAAACGAAAGTCATGGAGAGCAAAATATGTTTTGGAGCTTGTTCATTCTGACAGAGCCGATAAAACCATATTCTAATGGGGGGGTAAGAGATAACCTAATTACCTTCATTGATGATTATAGTCAAAAAACTTGGGTTCAATTTTTGCAAGAAAAGTTAGAAGCACTTAAAAGCTTCAAGGCGCGTGTTGAAAATGAAAAAAAGAAAAAAAAAACGTTAAAACTCTTCGTACTAATGGTTGTAGAGAATACTGCTCAAAAGAACTTGAAGGTTTTTGTAATGCTCATGACATTCAAAGAGAACTCACAGCCGCTTATACACCGCAATAAAATGGTGTATCAGAGAGGAAAAAAATAACCTTCCTCAACATGGTGAGAAGCTTGCTGGCAAGAGAGAGTTTCAAAGAATTTTTAGCCGTAAGCGGTGAATTGGAGCCTCCATGTCCTTAATAGGAGTACTACTAGCGATTCAAAACATGACACCAAAAGCTTAGAGTGGGTGGAAACCAACTGTAGATCCCTTTAGAATTTTTTATTGCATCGCATATGTACGTCCCAGATGAGAACAGGAAGAAGCCTGACTATAAAGGTGAAAAGTGTGTCTTTCTCAATGTAAGCGAAACATCCCAAGCATATAAATTGTTCAATCTACTTACGAAGAAGATTGTGACCAGTAGAGATGTCAGTTTTGATGGGGACATGTGGAATTGGAATAGGCAGCAACCTAGTCAAGTAATTTTTGAAGTGAAATTGAACAAGAAATAAAACAACCTCGGCACCACTAAATTTCAGTGGCTCCTATACCTGAAAATCCACAAAGTGTAGCTTCAAGAACTGCTGAAACTTTACCAACAGTAGCAGAAGCTACTGATGTAGCTATTGAATCCCATCGTCACCATATTCGAAAGAGGCTCGATTAGATGATAGGCTATGAGGTAACTGGAATTGACCAAACTGAAGATCGAATCACCTATTTTGCTTTATTTTTAGATTGTGACTCTACAGCTTTTGAAAGTACTGTTAAAGAATCAAAATGGTGGAAAGCAATGGACGATGAAATTGCAACCATTGAAAGAAACAATACTTGGGACATATCAAATCTTCCAAAAGGGCACAAAACTATTGGCGTGAAGTAGATCTTTAAAACAAAACTAAAGGAGAGTAGTAAAGTTGACAATTATAGGGTGCAATTGGTGGCTAAGGGATACAAGCAAGACTATGGGTTTGACTATAAAGAAGTTTTTGCTCTAGTAGCAAGGCGTGATACAATCAAATTGGTGATCACATTGGCTTGCAACACAATATTCATGATCCATATTCCAATTGGATGTCAAATTGGTGTTCTTGCATGAAAACTTGGAGGAATGGGTATTTGTCGATTAACCTCCGAGATATATTAAAATTGGAAATGAGGATAAAGTGTATAGATTAAAGAAAGGTCTTTATGTGTTGAAACAAACCCCACGGGCTTGGTATCATTGCATTGAGGCTTATTTTTCAAAATAAGGTTTTCAGGAATGTCCAAACGAGCATACACAGATGGAGGAAAAATGCTCATTGTCTACTTATATGTTGATGATCTTATATTTGCTAGAAATGACAATATCATGTTTGAAGAATTCAAGAAGTACATAATGGTTGAATATGAAATGTATGATCTTGCTATGATGCATTACTTAGCATAGAAGTAGTGTAGGCTGCTAGTGGAAACTTTATTTGTCTAAAGAAGTATTTATGAGAAATTTTGGACAAATTTCAGATGAAAGATCATAGCCCTATAAGTACTCAAATTGAGTTTGGCTTAAAGCTAAACAAAGATGAAAAATGGCAGACAACATGCTACGAGCAAATTGTAAGGATTTTGATGTATTTAATAGCAACTAGACCAAATATAATGCATTTTTTTAAGTCCAATGAGCAGATATATAGAGAATCCAACAAAATGCAATTGCTATTTGTCAAGAGAATCTTTCATTACTTATAAGGGAACTAAAGATTTTGGATTGTTCTACAATAAGGATAAAAGATCAGACCTATTCAAGTTTACTGACAGTCATTATGCCAGAGATCAAGATGATAGAAGTACTTTAGGTTATGTTTTTATGCTGGGTATAGGGACTGATTCATGGTCATCCAAGAAGCAACCAATTGTCACTTCGTTTAATGAAGTTGATGCAACCAATTGTCACTTCATCAACTAATGGAGTTGAATTTGTTGCTGCTACAGCTTGTCCTTGTCAAGCTATTCAGTTGAGGTAGATTCTTGAAGAGTCACATTTTAGGCAAGTAGGTTTCACTATATTTTTTTATGACAACAGCTCAACTATCAAACTCCTCAAAAATTCTATGCTACATGGAAGAAGCAAGCATGATGATGCAAAGTACTATTTTTTAAGAGATCTCTGCAATGATAGAACAATTGATTTGAACTACTACAGAGAAGATTAGTTGACTAATATATTCACTAAATCTCTCCTTTCTTCCTTGTCAAAATCTAAGAAGGTTGTTGGATATTTGCATCTTGGAGAGTTATGCTTAAAGGAGCTAAACAAATAAACAGAAAGTTTAAAAGCCTTCAGGGAGAGTTTGTTATAAACTTTATTATACATCATGTTGGACTATGATGCTAAGGTCTTGTCCAACATAGGCTGTGATGATAAAAAAGGCCCAATATGGAATGAGATAGCCCACTTGACCAAGCCCAATAATTCAGTCCACTCTTAGTCGCTCTGGTGCCGTTGGATTAACCAACTGATCAATGGCTGATGGTTTTAACTATAAATGAGACCTCTTCCTTTGACCTAAGGAGGAATCATCATTTTTCTTTCTCTTTCTGTGAGTCGCCTCTTTCTGGAACCTTCAATGGCTTTCTGTCTCCGTCATTTTTCATCTTTTCTTTGTGAGATTATCTAGTGATTATCTTTGTGATAATCGAGTCCTTGATCTGAGAACTCTCTGTGTGAGTAAACTGTTGTGAAATGGTCTGTCCATTTTCGTGTTCCATTGTAACGACTCTGAAGTTCGTATTGTGAGGGTTTATGGTTGAGTTCGGTGCCTCTATGATGTTCCTTAGAGGTTTATGGTCCGAGCCTATGAAAAATCGAAACTAGATGCAGTGGTATTAGATTTTTCTGTAAAGTTCTCTATCATATTTGTTGTACAGTTTGGATCTTGAATTAATAGTGGTCTCAAAGTGTTGATAACTTGTTCTTGAGTCTTCAGTCGGAGTCTGAACACTGGAAAATTAATTTTCAGACGTTTGACTTCAGATTGCGAAACCCTAGGTCTCGATCTGTGTTGATCTGGGATTTTGCTGAGCCGATCGGTACCTGGACCATGGGAAATTGAGAAAGTTGTGACTTTTGGCCTCAATCTGGAAAAGAACCCTAAAACTTGAGATCATGTGGGTTCGATCTAAAACTGGAACTCTGAACGTGAACTTTTATGAGTTCGATCTGCTGTTGGCGACTTGGAGAACATTCATCCTTGCTGAAATAACGGATTCTTGATTGTTTTTGGTGGTTAATCATTCAACCACCCTTCAGTTTGCATTTTTTTGACCCTACACGATCGTGCACACACATAACATAGGATATACATGTTTATGTCTCTATCTTGATATGTTTCAACTGCTGTATATTGCAGCTACTTACACCAGTGCATGATATCACATTATACTTGTCTGTGATCATTTGATTGGGTGTTTCAAATTGAGCCTTGACCTAAGAACTTTGATTCTCACAGAATCCTGGTGAATTTGATCACTCTTGTGCTACTGCAGACTTTTATTTGTGCACCTGAGATATTGATTCTGCCTATTTTGTATTAATTCCTTGGTTCTTGCATTGTTTACATTGATATAATAATTGATCTTGTTATTGTTGAAATTTTTATAACTAGAAATAATTGTGATTTATTCATCTGATTGCATTTTATTCTTCTATGATCTAAAACATCATTTTTGCGAAGGTCAAAATCATCATACTTTCAAAAGTTGATCATCTGTCTTGTTTTAATTTTTGGAAATACTGTGTTAGTTTTTTCAACAACAAAACATGACAAAAACATCTTTTGAACTTGGTGTTTTTGATGGAAAAATGGATTTTTTCATTTGGCAACAAAAAAATAAGAGGTGTTTTAGTTCAGCAAAAGGTTTTCAAAACAATAACAAATGAATTTCTTGATACCATGACAGATGATCAAAAGGAAGAATCTGATGAACTTGCTTATACCTCCATTATTTTGCATTTGTCTAATCAAGTTTTAAGAAAAGTAGGAAAACATGATACTGCTAAAGCCCTGTGGGATGAACTAGAGAAACTTTACCTGTCTAAGTCTCTGCCTAATAAGCTGTTTCTGTTAGAGAAATTTTGTAGCTTTAGGATAGACCCTACTAGAGACTTAGAAGACAGTCTAGACATTTTTAATAAGTTAGTTCAAGATATCATTAATACAGGTGAGACAGTTTCTGATGAGTATAAGGTTGTAGTGTTACTTAATGCTATACCTGACGCTTATAAAGAGGTTAAAGTCGTCATTAAGTATGGTAGAGATACTCTTACACCTGATATTGTCATAGACTTTTTTAAGGAGTAAGGAATTTGAACTTAAGTCTAAAAGAGGTAATAGTAGGCCTGAAAACTTGTTTGTTAGAAGGAGGACTCTAAGTAGATCTAGTGGTACTCAGGAAAGCTATAATAATTAGGGAAACAATAATAGGAGAAAGTTTAAAAGTAGACGTAGGTCTAAGTCAAGGACTAGGACTAAAAAGTGTTATGAGAGTGGGAAAGCTGGATATTTTATCAAAGACTGTTTAAGGGTGTTGATGAAGGAAATATGGTAGAATTCGAAGGTCCTGCCACAGTAGATGTATATGATGTGACTGAACATTTACCTAACTTTGCAAATGTTGCACAAGAAGGAAATCAGAACCAAGAATGGATCTTGGATTCTGGTTGTACCTTCTATATGACTTCTAAGAAGAGTTGTTTAGAAAATTTTAAGAAAACTGATGGAGGTGAAGTGGTTATGGGAAATAATATAGCTTGCAGAGTTGAGAGACTTGGAAATGTCACTTTGAAATTTGATAATGGATACATTTACACCCTTGAAAAGGTTAGGTATGTCCCAGAATTAAATAGGAACTTGATTTTCATAGGAAATCTGGATGATATGGGGCTGTAAAGAAAAATAGGAGATGGTTTTTTGCATGTGATAAAGGGATCACTTGATATTTTTAAAGGTGTTAAAAGAAATAGGATTTATGTGATCAAAGCTAATACAGTGTTTGACCAAATAGGAGAGTCGTCTAGTGTTGAAGTTGATGCCACTTTAAAATGGCACAAGAGATTGGCCCATGTAGGGGAAAAGGACCTACACATCCTTCATAAAAAAGGTGTGTTTGGGAAGGACTCTAAATCTAATGTGTCTTTTTTGTGAAAACAGCACTTTAGGTAAGCAGCATAGGCTGCATTTTAACATAGGAAAGCATAGAACCACCTCGGCCCTCGAGTATATACATGTTGATTTATGGGAGCCTTCATCCACTATCACTCAAGGAGGAAATAAATATTTCTTGTCTTTGATTGATGATTACTCTAGGAAGGTTTGGATTCATTTGTTGAAACATAAATTTGAAACCTTTGAGAAATCCAGAACTTGGAAGATTCTGGTGGAAAATGAAACTGGGAAGAAAATTAAAACTCCTAGGACTGATAATGGTCTAGAGTTTTGCAATTCTGAATTTGACCAGTTATGTAAAGAATCTAGGATTAAAAGGCATAAAAAAGTACCCTATACACCTCAGTAGAATGGAGTAGTTGAGAGGATGAATAAAACCTTACTAGATAAGGTTAGGTGCATGTTGATAAGTTCTGGTGTTCCTAAGGTTTTATGGGGTGAAGCAATAATGATAGCTTCATATATTGTTAATAGGATCCCCTCAAGTGCTTTAGGTGATAAAACCCCTGAAGAGTTATGGACAGGACATGTGCTTGATTATTCCCACCTAAGAATTTTTTATTGTACTGCCTATTCCCATCAGAGTATAGGAAAAACTTGAACCTAAAGCCCAAAAAAGTGTTTTCTTGGGATATCTTGATGGAGTTAAAGGTTATAGACTATGGAGTAAAGAGTCTAAAGGTTTCAAAATCATTACCAGCAGAGATGTTACTTTTGATGAGTCAAAAATGCCTTGTTTAGAAAATAAAGAGCCAAGAGGCCTATCTGGTGATGAAAAGTGTGATAGTACCAAGCTGCAGGTGAAGCTTGGCTTACCTACTGAACATGTTGATCATGAACAGGTGGATGAAGAAGCTAAAACAACTTCTAGTCCTCAAGACAATGAAGACAAAAGTGTTCAAGAAAATCTGGAAAGTCAACCTGATGAATTAGGAGATTATCAATTAGCTAGAGATAGGACTAGGAGAGAAGTAAGAGAGCCTGTTAGGTATGGGGATTACCTTTTACTTGCTGTTTTGTCCTATCAAGACTTAGTGTTTAAAGAACAAAAATCTTATGAAGAGGCTATGAGCAGCAAACAATCTGAGAATTGGCTTGCTGGTATGATAGATGAAATGGACTCCTTAATGAAAAATAAGACCTGGACTTTAGTTCCTCTTGCAGGTAAGACCTTTGTTGATTGAAAATGGATTTTTAGTGTTAAGAAGGGAAATATTGTTGGAGAATACACCGGTTATGTGCATATTATATCCACAAAAAATATACCGTTTATGTTCACGAAATCGAAACAAGGTTTCGATTTACTAAAATGGAGTTTGAGAAACTAACCAATAATTATCGAATCTGACCATTTTCATTCTTGAATTAAAACATATGATTTTTCATATCGAAACTTTCATAAATCATATAAATAAAATTAATCATTTTCTAAAATCAAGTAGAAATGAAATTAGAAAAAATTAGATGTAAGTGATGCGATTGGCCAAGGCAAGTATAACTCTTTCCTTAAGATGAATTTGCCCCGCATCGGTGCTAACGGTTTTACGACAATCATCTCCCAAGGTACAACGACCACGTCAAGCCATAGGAGCACTTTAAATGACTTCAACCAGCGAACTCGAACGGAATTCCCTCTCTACCAAGGAAATGCATGAAAATACTATGAAATTAGAAAGAAGAGAATTGCAAGAGGAGAATGAATGCTCAATGCAATTGGTGTACCCAAAACCATGTTCATAGGGTCTTATTTATAGATGTAGAATGGGTGCAAATGAAGTAATGTGGGTCAAAACATGCATCCTTTCAAAAAGTTACAACACTTTGCCAAAACCTTTATCCTTTCAAAAAGTTGCAACACTTCATTTCTTCCAACTTTGGTTCGCAATTTCTCATTCATCCAGAGTTGGTTTCGAGATTCAAATATATCACGATGATCTACTCGATGAGTAAAATAAATTGGTCTATTTACTTTTGTAATTTGACCATCGGATCAAGTCCGAATATTTGGTCGAAGTTGACACGTAGTTACACCTTTTCATTATCCACTTTTACACACCTTTTCATATTCCAATTTTTGGTTAATTATTTGAACTAATTCTTACAATCCCCCACATGAATGGAAATTGGGTACGCATATGCAAATGCGATGATATGATGCAATGTAGAGAAGGTAAGAAAAAACACTGCATCAGGGAAGGTAGCTTTTGGCCTTGAACTTCCCTTAGTGAAATACCATCGGACTTACTCGGCTAATTGGTGAACGTGATGTATTGAACCATTCAGCCTTTAGTATAAGCCAAGACAATGATATTCACACAATGTCTTTCCTAAACCATTCATGGTTCTCATGATTTGGTTCATTTTGGCCCTGAACCCTTCTTGGTTCTGTGAGTGTTTAGAAAATTTAAGCCTTGAATAATTCTCATTGAAGCGGCCACACTTCACACTCACATAGGTGACCTCCTATTAAAAGTATTCTGCCCTACTCCACTTGACTTAATCAAGATATAATAATCATTAAAAGATTATCTTAACCTCTTACAACTCTGCAGAAAGTGCTTTAATATCATAGGAATGAGTTAGGAAATTATTTTCCTAATTGTTTCGTGGAATCCTCATAGCTTAGTTGTCCCTTTGAACCAAGATCTTGGGATTTTCAGTCAACAAGGTAGGGTTACCGGGATCTCCAATCAACAAGGTAAGGTTACCATTACAAGGACTCTAACGTAGTAGGCTTCAATCACATTCCCTTCGATATGCAGTCTTCTTGATCTCTCTTAGTAAATGTCTTTTAAAGGTATCACGAGTTTACACCATTGAGATCATCTGCTTAATGGTATTATGTCTATGACTTATACGTCTAGATCTACCATTACATGTGACTTCGTATCTTATCTAATATTGCTAGCCAATGATCGATTCATTTGATAGATACAAATTGTCGCCACCCAGAAATTCTCTCCTGAAGCTATATGCTTCATTAGCTTTATCTAAAACTATATCAATTTTCAAACACGGTTGGAGAATTTCTATCAAACACTACACTAATCACTTTTACTAGTAGATTTCAGAATCATGGGTATTTAATATCATCATTGAAACATTACCATGCATTTGAACTTTATGAATATTCTTCATATATTCCAATTGTTCTTGCATATCTAAACAAACAGCATTATCGGCTTTACAACCCATTTCATCCACTTTAGACTTAGTATATATCATCCTTATAATCAGTATAAGGGTTTTCTATCTTTCCACCTTTACAAATATCGTTCTGTGATTATAAGATAGAAGCAAACGTAACTGTTAAACTGAATTACCCCCACAATTCCTCAATTAGGAATACAAATATAATCTAGTAATATTGCATCCACAAAAGAGTATTAAGTTTAACCCTCACATTCTTGAGTTATACTTGAACTTAGAGTTCATCAACTCTTTCATAGTTCAATTCATAATAACCGTATCGAGTGATTTGTGAAAGTCTAAGTACTTTCAAAATAGTGGTCATTGACTCACAATTTATTTCAATTAAAGTTGCATATAACGTACTTCAATCCAATTATTTTAATTTCATCATTCAAATTAAATCAAGGCTATCATATAGACTAGCAATGCTTTCAAAACATATACTAACTTAATTGATTTCATGATTGAAGTCAAATTCAACAATAAAGAGGGCTAAGCATTGCAACTTCTTTAAACATATGCAACTTATAACATTTGTGACATTTCATATGATAGTTTCATTTCAACTATCGGTTGAAAAGTTGTGTTCTCAAAAGACACAATCCTATAAAAGGACACACCTCTTGGAATAATCTCTATAAAAAGACATACCCATTGGAAAATAATTATATCAAAAGTCATATTTTTTTCATATGAAAGGATGCACATTTTCATCTAAATTGATCATAGAATATTTCATAATATTCTACACAATTTTCTACAATTTCAAATAATTAAATGGCTTAATTCTCATTACTAAATAATGATATCCACTTAAATCATCTCACTTAATTTTATCAAATTAATTGAGGCTATCATCATAGTCAAAGTTAGTATAATTTCAATAAGATCTGAAATTTTAACTAACTAATTTACCATATCATTATCATATTCCAATCAAAGGAGTCATCATGAAAGTTCATATACTTTCATCAAATAATTGACATCCTTATATGTCCAATGGTTAGGAATAATTTCCTTATTTCCATCCATTCATTATTGGACTTGAGTTAGTTTTAACAATATCCAATTCATCATGACCAAAGTGAAGGAATAACAACTTATATTTCAAACATTTATACATCCATTGTATAAATGTATTCCATCTATAGGAATGTCAATGTCTCAAGGGAGTCTGTGCACTTCCATATTATATGAGATGACATTGTAATCTCATCATCACAATATGAATTGCCACTACCACAATTAATTAAATTAAACAATGGTCGGAACTGCACCATGCAATTCCAAAACCAATAGCAACAGTCAACACAGATAAAAATGTTTTCGAAACCCATTGTTATATAAAGAAGGATGGAAGAAATTAAATTTGGTTTGGCAGCCTTCTCCCACTAATGACCATTGGTTTGAGTACAACCATTCATACAAAGAAGTGTCCACATAAGGTAAAACAAGACCAAAGTTATTCATTATCTTGAATCTCGAATATGTTGCATTTTAACAAACCCAAATTAGAGAATATTTTACTATCATTATTCTCTCAATGTATAATTTCATGTAAGCATCTATTCACATGCCATTCACAATATTTTAAGAAAAGGGATAGACATAATGTTTTTGAAAATTAAACTGCCATGGCTTGAAGATGAAAGAACTCAAGCCCTTCATAATTAAATATTTTAAACAAACTGAATTCTTGGAACTCAATCGATACGTGAACGAATAAGACTTAATCAAAATAATACCCAATGGAGCATAACTGTTAAAATGGCATGAATAGTAAATAATTCATGCAATAACAAATTTAAATCTCACACATGCATCGTGCAATTCCATAGTCAAGCATATAAAATAGATTTTATATGTTATCAAGCCACATAATCAAGTCATGTCACTTACTTATCAAACTATAAAATGCACAAAAATAAAATTCATCTTAAGATTGTTGAGGAATACACCGATTATGTACATATTATATACACAAAAAATATACCGTTTATATTCACAAAATCGAAACAAGGTTTCGATTTACTGAAATGGAGTTTGAGAAACTAACCAATGATTATCGAATCTGACCATTTCCATTCTTGAATTAAAACATGTGATTATTCATATCGAACCTTGTATAAATCATATAAATAAAATTAATTATTTTCTAAAATCAAGTAGAAATGAAATTAGAAAAAAATTAGATGTAAGTGATGCGATTGGTCGAGGCGAGTATAACTCTTTCCTTAGGATGAATTTGCCCCGCATCGGTGCTAACGGTTTTTCGACAGCCATCTCCCAAAATACAACGACCACCTCAAGCCATAGGAGCACTCCAAATGATTTCAACCAGCGAACTCGAACGGAATTCCCTCTCTACCAAGGAAATGCATAAAAATGCTATGAAATTAGAAAGGAGAGAATTGCAAGAGGAAAATGAATGTTAAATGCAATTGGTGTACCCAAAATCATGTCCATAGGTAGGGTTGTAAACGAGCCGAGTCGAGCCGGCTCGCGAGCCGAAACTTCCGGCTCGTGCTCGACTCAAGCTTTTTCAATACGGGCTTTTTTGGGCTCGAGCCGAGCCGAGCCGGCTCGACTCAAAAAAAATAAAGCTCGACTCGAGCTTTTGGCTCGGGCATTACCGAGTCGAGCCGGCTCGTGTTTTGATATCTTTTTTTTTTCCTCCTAATTGCTGCCCAACAGGCAGCTTTAATTATAAAGCTGTCGGCAGCCTATTTTTTTTATTTTTTTTTTATTTTTTGTTTTAAATTAAACCGGCCGGCCCGTCAATCCACGGGCCGGCCTGGGCTCGGGCCATTGCCCCTTTTTGGGGCTCGGCCCGAGCTTTGGCTCGGTTGGTCCGAGCCACGAGCCGAGCAACGGGCCGCCCGAGCCACCGAGATTTTTTGACATCCCTATCCATAGGGTCCTATTTATAAATGTAGAAAGGGTGCAAATGAAGTAGTGTGGATCAAAACATGCATCATTTCAAAAAGTTGCATCACTTGTCCAAAACCTACATCCTTTCGAAAAGTTGCAATACTTCATTTCTTCCAATTTTGGTCCGCAATTTATCATTCATTCGGAACTGGTTTCGAGATTCAAATATATCACAACTATTTACTTGACGAGTAGAATAAGTTGGTTTATTTATTTTTGTAATTTGACCATCGGATCAAGTCCGAATATTTGGTTGAAGTTGACACGTAGTCACAGCTTTTCATTTTCCATTTTTACACATCTTTTCATTTTCCAATTTTTGGTTAATTATTTGAACCAATTCTTACAAATACTGAAAAGATGCCCATAAGATTTAAGACTAGACTTGTAGCGAAGGGATTTACACAAAAAGAGGGCATAGACTATAATGAGATTTTTTCTCCTGTAATTAAATATACTACAATTAGAGTTATGCTTGCCCTTATTGCTCATTATGACCTTGAACTTGAATAAATGGACGTGAAAACTATCTTCTTGCATGGTGACCTTGATGAAGTGATTTATAAGAGACAACCACCTGATTTTATTGATGAATCTAAATCTGATCATGTGTGTTTGTTAAAAAGATCATTATATGGCTTAAAGCAATCTCCATGACAATAGTACAAAAGATTTGATAAATTTGTATCTACTATTGGTTTTATAAGAAGTGAATTTAATTATTGTTTTTATTTTAAAAGAAATAATGAAAATGTTATTGTTGCCTTTATACTTCTTTATGTGGATGATATGTTGCCGATTGGTCAGAATATGAATGTTAATCAGATAAAAAGGTCTTTAAGTGCTGAATTTGAAATGATAGACTTAAGACATACAAAGAGAATTTCAGGGATGGAAATCACTAGGAAAAGGCACCATAGTTTACTGAACTTGAAGCAAACTACATATGTGGAAAAAATGTTGAGTGAGTTTGCCATGCATAACTCTAAATCAGTTTCACTTCTCTTGGCTAGCCATTTTAAACTCAGTAAAGAGCAATGTCCTATAAAAGTATCTGACATTAGACAGATGGAAAAAATACCCTATGTTAATGTTGTAGGATCTGTCATGTCCACCATGGTTTGTACTAGGCCTGATGTAGCTCATTCCATTAGCACACTTAGTAGATTTATGGCCAATCCAGGGCTAGAACATTGGGTAGCTTTAAAATAGCTGTTGAGATATTTGAAAGAATCTTCACATCTTGGTTTGACTTTTAGTGCCTGTAATGAAGGTGTTGTATTTAAGGGTTTCGTAGATTCAGTTTTTGCCGGAGATAGAGACAATAAGAAATCTACTATTGCTTATATGTTTACTTTGTGTAATACATGTATTAGTTGAAAATCACAACTTCAACCTATTGTTGCTTTATCTAGTATTAAACTGAGTATGTTGCTGCAACTGAAGCAATAAAAGAAGTCTTATGGCTTAAAGGCTTGTTATCTGAAATAAATGAATTAAGGAATCCTGTTGTTTTATATTCAAACAGTCATAGTGCAATTCACCTGTGTAAGAACCCCGTTTTTCATGAAAGAACCAAACATATTGATGTTGAGTTGCATTTTACTAGAGATGTTATTTCAAAAGAAAGTGTGTTACTAGAAAAAATTACAAATCAGTTTAATCCAGCTGATTTAGGGACTAAGGTAATACCTCTTAACAAGTTTAAGTCCTGTTTACAAATTTTGAACATTGATGCTGATTAAATTTTTAGGTTCTGAATAGGTGCTGAACCTGATGCTTGTTGAAAATACTGGGAAGCTGCATTTTTGGGAATAAAGATATAAATTTTTTCATTTATTAGGATTCTTGTATGACCATTGGTATTAATGTGGAGATCTGTTGAGCCGTAATGCCAAGGTCCTATCCAACATAGACTGTGATGATAAAAAAATGCCCAATATGGAATGAGATGACCAAGCCCAATAATTCAGTCCACTCTTAGTCGCACTGGGACCGTTCGATTAACTCACTGATCAATGGCCGATGATTTTAACTATAAATGAGACCTCTTCCTTTGACCTAAGGAGGAATCATCATTTTACTATCTCTTTTTGTGAGTCGCCTCTTTCTGGAATCTTCAAGAGCTTTGTCTCTATGATTTTTCATCTTCTCTTCGTTAGATTATCTTTGTGATAATCGAGTCCTTGATCTGAAAACTCTCTGTGTGAGTAAACTGTTGTGAATTGTTCTGTCCATTTTCATGTTCCATTGTAGCGACTCTGAAATTGAGATTGTGAGGGTTTATGGTTGAATTCGATGCCTCTATGATGTTCCTTAGAGGTTTATGGTAAATATCAAAACTAGATGCAGTGGTAATAGAATTTTCTGTAAAGTTCTCTATCGTTGGATCTCGAATTAATGCATAGTAAGATTTGGTCCTTATTGTTTCATGTGAATAAAGATTTAACTAGTCTACTATCTAGAGGGTACTAGCTAATTTTACCTAGACTATAGGATAATCCTACTTTCTAGTTATATAATAGCATATTTTTATGTAATTCGAATCATTAGCCCGTTCCTCAATTCAATTAATGCATCAGATTTTTATTCCTCTCTTTCTACCAATTATAGAAAGATAAAAGCAACAGCTTTTATCCATTCAAGAGTCCATGTGACTATCATCAAGTGCAAAAAACTTGAAACTCGAGATATCACACCTTCATATACACCAGATTTCCATACACGAATGGATCTTAAGCCACATTATTACTTCATTGTCTCATAGAGAGAGAGAGAGAGCCAACTTTTCCAGCACAAACTGATAAATTACAACACATATACGTGTATCAAGCACTAAAACCTCGAAGATTTAAAGGAGTCCAATCTGCGGAATCATGGCCGTGGCATGCAACCAAACAAGCTTCTTCCATATCTTCTTCAGAGACGTTGTTGTTGCATATATTTGCAAAAGCTCGCATATGCTTCATCCCGTATTGAGTTAATGGACCACAATGTGTCTCAAACAGACGAACCTACAAATAAAGAAATCCGGCATGTAAGTTTACATCAGTAGAATTTCTGGGAAAAGTGAAAAATAGATTAGTGGTTTTAACGAGAATCTTACCATTGATTTTAAACAATCCCAGTCGTCCACAAGGGGTAAACCACGACCTCGCACAGATTCCAGAATGGAAGGCCCCTTTGCAGGACCAAATAAGACCAATCCGATAAAATTGATGCTCCCATCCAAATGCTTTCTGTGGAGTAATGTGTTTCTGATCTGCTGAAGGGTTTCTGCCTTCTTGTTACTACCAGCCTCCATTTTTTTGTACTGTCGCATGGCAGCATCATATTCAGCACTTTAAACAAGTAAATAATCCTTACTTTCTACATCAATACTAGATGAATACAAGAAGAAATAATTTGACTTTGCTTAATTTTTCATTGTCCAAGTAACAAAGTAGAATATCACATTTGATATATAGTATTTACTGTATAATAAACTAGATTTTAGTTCTCTTTAATATTTTCCATAGCTATACAGTCCTCTTTACCGAAGATATCATACCATAACTGTCTAGCATGATGTACTAGATAAGAATTAACCTTTTCCCACAGGAAGAGAAGGTCAGCGTCTCTCTGGTTAATAACATCCATCTGATGATTGAAGCCAATTCGATTTGAAGGGAGGTTCTCGGTTGCAGGATCAAAACCCTGGTACAAAGAGAGCTTTTCGGGTTTGATGCTTTTATTGCCGTATTCCATCACATGAGATCCAGCATTATAGGTGTTGTAGTTGGATGTCCTATCCTTGACCTGGAAGAAGTTCGCAATTATTACGACTCAGATATAAATGAGCTCCTCGGTTTTGCAGGCTGCTTAAGGATTTCGCATCGAGATTACCTTCTGATACTGCTGCTCCACTGTTTCTTTTTTCAGGTTGTGAGACTCACTGCAAACAAATGGAAGGAAGCTAGCAAATGTGCCAGACTACTTACAACATACACAGCATTGCCAGTACAACAAAATTGCAATCAAAGCCATGATCGTTTTGAAGCTTGCGTAAGTGCCAGTTGAAGTTAATTAAGCCATTCAGGAGATTAAATAATTTTTCATTTTCAATTAGAAAGATTGTGTTCTTCACATTGATACACCAAAGTGAAACTATTCATCAAAAATTCCATTAACAGAAGCTGTTTTGATAAAAGAACAAGTTATTCTTCATAACTCTCTCACACACACACACACACACATATATGAAGCAGAAACTCTGAAGTGCAATTGTTTAACAAAAACTCATTTAAGAAATATCAATATGTTCAAAAATCCACCACTAAGTCATCAAAAACCTAGTAAAATCATTTCACAAACCCTTATTTTGGATATTCAATCTCTAGTAGAACTTAAATTGTCATCAAGAATCCAATTTGATCGATTGGATTGAGCATTTCAAAGTGTGCATTATATAGGAATAAAGGAATCCACAATGCAATAACAGAGAAAGCATACCTATCCTCCAGCCAAGCAACACTATATAGATCTCCCAAGCATGTTATGTACTCTGGAGGAGGCGGAGGATCCATTCCCGGACAATATGTTCCCCAACTGCTCTCATCTGCGCTTGATGCCGTTGTCACATATACGTTCAGATCTTCAGGCAGCAAGCCTTCAAATATACTCCCGCTTTCACATGCTTCAACATATATGACCTAAAAAATACATGGTGGATCCAACTGTTACGGACCAGCTCATAGCCAATTAGGAAAATGCCAAACATCGAGAAAAACCACTCACCATCTCTTTGTAGGTTCCAGAGGCATGCTTCTTTCTTAAAACATCAATGAAATCCTTCCCGTAAAGGTATGGGGTACTTGGCATCCCTGAAACGAAACAAGGCTTTATTAGAATTTCGAAAGTAGAAGTCAACATGATATATCACTAAAGATATGAAATGGGCAAAAATTAAACAGTGCAGGCTTCCTCTTGATCAACTTACCAAGCACTCCAGGACCCCCATGATCAGAGTAATATATAAAGATTCTATCATTAGGTTTACTGTCGACAACCTTTCCACTTCCTCCTTTCACAGCTTTCTTGTCACCAAGGATCACAGCAAAAAAATTCTTTACCGTAATTTCCTCACCAGTATAGTCCTAGATTGTATACATGAATTAACAATCACTTCAAACTGAAATAAGAAGAAATTGAACAAGATAACTTGGTAGTCATGTAATATCATTTGCAAATGCCAAAATAAAATATTTTAATCAATTCATGAGAAAAGTTCTATCAGTAGTATAACGACCTCCGTTAAAGAAAATAAAATTCCCATTTACTTGAACCATCCCAGCATTTTCAATTAGAATGCCGCTAATTTGCTTATTAGAACCTTGGCTCAATGTGAACATTATCTTATTTTCTCTATTACGCCATCACTTGATGCCGTTGACGGTAAAACCCCTCTATCCCCAACAACAAATGTTTTATCTGTCTTTACTTGGCCAAAGCAAGAAAAAAAATTTGAAACTTCAATGGCTTTGAACTTACACGCTAAAATACCAGAAAATAGAAAGTAAGCAAATTTTAACAACTGAAACTTTCAAGACTTCAAATTCTTCTGTCACTTGAGATCTCTATTGTCTCTCATGCACTAACCAACGCCACACGTTTGATCAACAGTAACATCAGATTTAATTTCAATGAGTAGGCTAATATTTTTGTTGATTCAGATTGCCAAACCATGAACATGGGAATGATATCACATGAATCCAAAAGATAATAATAATGTGCCCTCCTTTCTATAGACTATTCAGCCACGCTGAGCTTAAGAATTTTCCTTCTCTTCACTTTTGAGTGATAGAGCATCATCACTTAACTGCATAAAAATTAAGGGTTTTTTTTTTTTTTGGGGGAGAATATATTTTGTAACATTAAAAGGGAAAAGTTTCGGGTTTAAGTGTGAAAATATTTTATTGGGAGAATGTGTACTTGAAAATGAGTTTGCCGGAAAATGTTTCTAAAGAATGAGGCTCTAAATCAATTTGATCGTTCTGTTAGCCTCCCACCATTATTAAATGCAAAATCCATGTCAACACTTAAAAAAACAACAATAATAAGCATGGTAACTGACTATTACACCAAAGTCCATCTCATTCCTTCCAAAAATTACAGAGATTCTCTACAATAATCTCTATTTTGTAACATTTTATTACTACTGATAAGAATGCTGCTAGTGATGTGATGATACTTTACCTTTGGCACTCCGGCATAGACGTCATCGCCTTCGGGATGGTTGATTATAACACCATTTCTTGGGTTCATTTCGTTATCTGCTATGTCATCATACATGAAAACTACAATGTTCTCATCTTTCAAGCCTCCCCTGTTCAAGATTTGATATGCATGACAAACATCCGCCTACATAAGTCCATTTTTAAGTTAATTCAAATAAATTGAATCGCGATTAAAAGGAAACAAGAAAGAGGGACAAAATTAATAGACAAGTATAATAAACTAATAGTTATTTTCCTCTCGTCTACCCTATTGTCTACCCTATTTCGTTCAAAAAAATGGAAAAGAAAAGAAAAATTCAAGCGTCAAGACCTAAGCAATATATGTTAAGAAATTTCACCTGATGGCGGTAATTGCTATACCCACTGGAACCTGCTATAAGAACTGCCCATCTCGTACCATTTTTTTCAGTTCCAGGGTGCTCCACCGGCGACCGGATTATGGGGTCCCAAGGGGTTCGTCGACCAACTCTGGCTTCACAAGACGGTGGCGCCACCAGAATCGACAACAAAGACCCAAAAAACACAAATTCATAAAAACCCATCTATTAAAAGCAGCACCACAATACAAACACAAACAGATGAAGAGTTTAATCTGGAGAGGAAAAAGTGAGAAAAGTAGAGAAAAAAAGGTAAAGCAGCTTATGCAACTGAGTACCTACATTCGTATGTGTACTTCATATACATCTATTAAACAGAGGTGTATTAAGCCATGCAAGACAGGGGAGTGACAACTGTGAAATGGTGGGTCCATATCTCCAATATGATTAACAGGTGGAACTCCGTCGTTTGACTTTTCTTATTTTTAATAATGTTATTTATAGTAAACTGCTGTCATAGTCATTTGATGATGTATCAGTTTGAGACATTAACTTTCCATAACTTTATTGTTTTAAATAACAAGTTAATGTATTAAGAGTTTATTTGATACAGTTAAAAAGTTAATTAAAATTAATTTTTTGATCGTTATTTTATTATTACAATTGTCATTTTTGAATTTTTCTCTCATAAATAAGACCTATCTCTAACGATCAAAAAATTAATTATCAAAATCCATACCAACAACCACTAGGGTTCATTTGATTGCAAAAATGAAATTTGGGTAAAAAGAAAATGAATTTCAAGGAATTGAATTGCCTATAAATTATTTTTCTAATAATTATAAATTATTGTATTTTATTAGTATAATTTTTTACATGAAAAATGTTAAAATAATAGCATTTTTTGTGTTCGTTTGACTTTATTTTATATGAAAATTGTCAATTAAAAGAATATATTTTATTAGTATTGGGGATGAAATTTGTTTCCATTACTAAAAAAATTTATGAAAATCATCCATCTTTAGTGTTTGTTTGGCTTTATTTTATATGAAAATTGTCAATTAAAGGAAAATATTTTTTTATAATAATTCTTAAAATTTGTTTCCATTACCAACCAAAAATAATAATAATGAATAAACGGAAAAAATGCTGTAGTAAATCAGAAAATGAGAATTCAAATGCCTTCAAAACATGAAAAATGTCCATGTGGCATGAAAAATGAATAAACGAAAAAAAAAGCTACAGTAAATCAGAAAATGAGAACTCAAATTCCTTCAAAACATGAAAAATGTCCATGTGGCATGAAAAATGTGGAATTCGTTTTCCTTGAAAAATTTCACCTATCAAACACATGAAAAGTTGGAAAATGGTATTGATTTTTCATTTTCTATGGAAAATGTAAGTCTATCAAACAAGGCCTAAACAAAAAGTTGACTAGTACAGTTGTTAACTATGAATAAGATTTTTTTTTTAGAGCATGTTTGATTGATATAGAAAATATCACCTAAAAAAGAAAATATTTTCTTTATTTTGAGGAAAACAAAAAACTACTTCTCCCAAAAAAAAATATTTTCCTTAAAAAGGAAAAATTAAGCATATTTTCAAAAGTTGAAAAATATTTATAATGGAAAAAAATAGCAATCAAACATTTCAAGTAAGAATTTGGATAGAAAACTGATATTTTTTATGGAAAATAAATGCAATTAAACACACTCTTAATTTCTTTATTGAAGAACTAATTTTTTGGTTTTTTTTTACAAATTATTGATAAGTCTATTTGGTTCGGATGAAAAAAATAACTAAAAATAATAACTAGTTTTAAATACAAATTTTTTATGATATACGTAATTTTTGAATCAAACAGTCTACAAACTTTTATAAAAATTTAATAAAAAATTGATTTTTATGTAAATCAAACAATGTTTTCTGATTGTTCGATAAAAGTTACTAAAACTTTATTAAATTTTTAATTGATCAAACTTTAATTTTAACACACATTGCATGTAACCTACAATTTTACTCAATTGTATAAAATATATATTTCGTCAATTTTTATTTAAAAAAAATTGTAAAAACTTTTATTAAAAGCTTTGTCATGCAGTCTTTAGCATGTGAAATTGATTTTGCTCTCTTACCTTCTCTCTTGTGATGATTTTAGGGTGAAAGTGGAACATACAAGTGATCTACTTGTTTATAACGTGCTGTGCCGTTTCTTTTTGTATGAGAAATAATGATAAGAGGATAGAAATGGGAAAAGGTGAAGAAAAAGAAAGAATTTGTCATGTCATAAGCAGATTTTGGGTGTTGCTTTTGGTTCAAAAATCGTTGCTTTTGGTTCAAAAATCCACAACTTATTGCCAGAATCTGCCAGATTATATAAAGAAAAGTTTGTGAAAATTCAGTTTAAAATGGATAGAGTATTAGAGAATTAACTGCAACAGATTTTTAGCACATTTTAAATTCTTGTAATTAATTGTAATCCCCTAATTCTAGATAGTTTATCCCTGTAATTAGTTCTATTTCCCATATTTTGTAATTCCCTAATTCTAGACTGTTTATCCCTGTAATTAGTTCGAATCTCCATATTCTAGGATAGTTTCCACTTTTGTGTTTTGGGTAATTCAAGGCAATGCCCAAATTTGTGTACATATATTCATTCTCAATCAATGGAAAAGTTAAGCCATTGTTTCTCAATATTCCTCTCTATATTTCAACATGGTATCAAGAGCATAATCTTTTTGGGCTTATTTTTTTTCTAGACAACCACGAAAAAAAAAAAAATTATTCAATGGCTTCTGAAGCGATATCCTCTTCCACCAACGACCCTATCACCATCCAAAACTCCCAGGATCTTCACCATCCCCTCCTTACAATCAATTTCTCCAATATCATCAAATTGTCATCCACCAATTATCTCACATGGAGCCTTCAAATCAAATCACTTCTTGAAGGTTAAGATCTTCATCACTTCATCGATGGCACTCACACTCCACCACCACCCACTGTCACTGTCAATGGTGTTGCATCCCCAAATCTAGCATACACAAACTGGAAGCGTCAAGATCATCTCATCTTTAGCGCTCTCCTTGGTGCTATCTCTGTTTCACTGCAACCGCTTATTGCCCGCACCACCACTTCCCTTGATGCATGGCAAACCTTAGTCCATACCTACGCCAAACCATCCCGTGGTCATATTAATCAATTGAAGGAACAATTAAAGCGGTGTAACAAAGGCTTAAAATCAATTAGTGAATGTATGCAGGCGATAAAGAATCGTGCCGATGAACTCGCTCTTCTGGGGAAGCCAGTTGATGATGAGGATCTTATTGATCGAGTTCTTGAAGGACTTAGTAATGAGTACAAATCTGTCGTTGGTGCAATTAATACCCGTGACACATCAATTTCTTTTGCTGAACTCCATGAGAAACTTCTCAACAAGGAAGCATCTCTTCAGATCGCTCAACCATCTTCTCTATCATTACCTGTAATGACAAATCCCACAGCCTTCCGGAATTGTCCACATTGGCGTCCACCAGCCGTCAATCCACAACAATCAGGCCCTACCACTATGGTTTCTCCTCATGATCAACGCCAACCTAAACCTTATTTGGGTCGTTGCCAAGCATGCGGCATTCAAGGACACACTGCCAAACGATGCCCAATGTTTCGGCTTGTTACTAATCAACAATCCCCGACACCTCGTCCTCAAGGCTCTCATGGATATCGCCCCTCCACACCCTGGCAATCACGAGCCAATCATACTATCCTTGGCAACAACACTACTCCTACTTGGCTGCTGGATAATGGAGCATCTCACCATGTTACATCTGACCTGAGCAATCTCTCTCTTCATAGCCCGTATCAGGGATCTGATGATGTCATGATCGATGATGGATCGGTCCTTCACATCACCCATACCGGTTCTACCACCATACCTACTTCCTCTTGCACCTTTACTTTATAAAACGTCCTTTGTGTCCCTTCCATGAAAAAGAACTTACTTTCGATTTATCAATTTTGCACTAATAACCATGTTTCTATTGAATTCTCATCCTCTGCTTTTTAGGTGAAGGATCTAAACACGGGGGCAATCCTTTTGATGGGAGAACCTAAGGATGGCGTATATGAGTGGCCGACCACATCCCCTTCAGTTACCTCCTCACCATTGCTTGCCTTTTCCAGTGTCAAGACCACTTTGTCTGACTGGCACTCTAGACTAGGTCATCCATCATTTACTATTATGAAAAATATTGTTTCCAAGTTTTCTTTACCATTGTCTAGTCCGTTATCCTCTTTCACAAATTGTAATGCTTGTTCATGTAATAAAAGTCACAAACTTTCTTTTTCTTCTTCTAACTTAACCTCATTCCATCCGCTTGAACTTATATTTTCTGATGTATGGACCTCTCCTGTCTATCCTGTTGATGGTTTTCAATATTATGTTATCTTTGTTGATCATTATACTCTGTACGTCTGGTATTATCCACTTAAACGGAAATCCCATGTGTATGATGTCTTTGTACGCTTCAAGGCATTAGTCAAAAACCAATTTAAACACCGAATTCTTACCCTATATTAATGGTGGTGAATATCGAGTCCTTGATCGTTTTCTCTCCACCAATGGTATATCCCATCTTACTATACCACCTTATACACCTGAACACAATGGTCTTTTCAAACGACGTCATCGCCATATTGTTGAAACAGGTTTATCTCTTCTCACTCATGCATCGATGCCTCTAACTTATTAGACTTATGCCTTTGCTATTGCTGTATATCTCATCAATCGTATGCCCATACCCACACTAAATCTTTCATCTCCTTTTGAAAAACTATTTGAGTCTCAACCCAACTACACTAAACTTCAGGTGTTCGGTTGCTTATGTTATCCGTGGCTTCGTTCTTATTCTCAACATAAACTGGACTCTCGTTCCACTCTTTGTGTTTTTCTTGGTTACTCTTCAACACAAAGTGCCTATATCTGTCTTGATCTGTCCACTTCTAAAATATATATTTCTCGTCATGTTAAATTTCTTAAAAACTCTTTTCCCTTTACCACTCACCAATCCCATCTTTCTCGTCCCACCCCAGAGATCATTTCCAAATGGCTTTCCCAGGTCCAAATTCTACCCTTTTCAAGTGGCTCGCTCAATACGCCTCCACAAAAGGATTTCTCGTGTCAACATCCGTCACGACATGCCCAAACAGTCGACCAACTCTCCTCACCAGTCGATCGTCGACCTCTGTCCATAGACCTCCCTTTACTCAGACACAGATTGGTTGACCGTCAAGAAACCAAGGTTGACCGTTTACCACTAGAACCACATAATTCTGAGACCTCTTCTACTTCAACCACAGCTCAAACCATCCTTCAAAATACCCATCCCATGACCACTAGAGCGAAAAACAACATCCACAAACCCCTAACCAAGATGACTCTCACTGCTGTCCTTCCTCAACCATCCGACATTGAGCCTCATACTGTTAACCAAGCCCTAAAAGATCCCAAATGGAGACAAGCTATGAATGATGAATTTGATGCTCTTGTTCGGAATGGAACCTGGGAGCTTGTTCAATCTACTTCTTTGCAGAATCTTGTTGGTTGTAAGTGGGTTTTTCGAATTAAACGGCTTGCTGATGGTTCTGTTGACAGGTACAAAGCCAGATTAGTTGCCAAAGGTTTTCATCAAGAACCTGGAGTGGATTATCATGACACCTTTAGTCCAATTGTCAAGCCAACAACAATACGCCTTGTTCTAAGCTTGGCAGTCAGTAGAGGTTGGAAGTTGCGATAATTGGATGTTAATAATGCCTTTCTTCAAGGCCATCTTTCCGAAGATGTCTACATGGCCCAGCCTCCAGGATTTGTTGATCGAGACAATCCAACACATGTATGCAAATTAAAGAAGGCTATATATGGACTCAAGCAGGCCCCACGACCTTGAACTTTGCCAATTCCTCATTGAGTCTGGGTTCACAAACTCTCATGTAGACACCTCTCTATTCATACTCCACTCAGGTGACACTACTACATATCTACTTGTTTATGTGGATGACATTATCATCACAGGTACCAACAACAACATTATTCAACGGTACATTGACCTTCTGGCACAAAGATTTTCAATCAAGGATCTTGGTACCTTGTCTTATTTTCTTGGCATTGAGGTTCTCACCACTCCATCTGGTCTATTACTTACTCAAAAGCGCTACATCACTGATCTTCTTGTCCGGACAAAAATGTTTGGTGCAATACCTGTTGCTACACCACTTGCTACAGATGGAAATCTCACACTTCATTCTGGTACAGCTCTGACTGATTACACAGAATATAGAACAATTGTTGGCAGTCTACAATATCTTTGCCTCACTCGCCCAGACATAGCCTATGCTGTTAACAAGCTTTCCCAATTCATGCATCGCCCGACATCTTAACATTGGAATGCTGCAAAACGACTGCTTCGATATCTGTGTGGCACACTGACTCATGGATTATTTCTTCATAAAGAAAATCCACTTTCTCTTCATGCCTTCTTAGATGTAAATTGGGCTGGCAACAAAGATGACTATACCTCTACGAGTGCCTATATTGTCTATCTTGGTTGTCACCCTATTTCTTGGGCATCCAAGAAACAACGTACAGTTGCTCAGTCATCCACAGAAGCTGAATATCGATCAGTTGTCGCTACTGCTTCAGAAATCAATTGAATTTGTTCCCTTCTAACAGAGCTTGGCGTCACTCTCTCTACACCTCCTGTTATCTTTTGTGACAATGTTGGTGCCACCTATCTTTGTTCTAATCCAGTCTTTCATTCATGCATGAAACATATGGCAATTGACTATCACTTTATTCGGGATCAAATTCAATCAAGCGCTCTTCGTGTTACTCATGTTTCCTCAGTAGATCAACTTGCTGACGCTCTTACCAAACCGCTTTCACGAAGCCGCTTCCAAGAATTAAGGGTCAAGATTGGCGTTTCCTCCGGAGCTCCATCTTGAGGGGGCATATTAGAGAATTAACTACAACAGATTTTTAGCACATTTTAAATTCTTGTAATTAGTTGTAATCCCCTATATATATATATATATATATATATATATTCATTCTTAATCAATAGAAAAGTTAAGCCATATTCCTCTCCATATTTCAACATAGAGATCAAGAGTCATGCTGGGCTTACAGAAATAGGGACATGCCAGGCCGCACACATACGTGGGCCCACATATATATATTTTTAAAATACATGTGGGGCCCCTGCACAGTGAGTGACCCTGTAAAACATCTGTGAGCCAACCCCTGTACACTGGGCATTACTCAGAGATCAATCACATTTTTGTGCATTCCACACATTCAAGTACATGTGTCTATCCGACCAAATCGCTTTATAGCTTTCCTTTCTAGAAATCAGTTTAAGTGGATGTTTGATAGAGATTAAAATTAGATTTTTCAATAAATTGTGATAGACTTTTAAAAATGTGTGATTGAAAAGTTGTAGGATCCATGAAAAATGTGATTAATATTGACTGTTTGACTTTGACTTAGATTAAAATAAGCTTTTAATCCAAACAAAATATACTCTAAATTCTAGAACGACCCTGTGGACCTGATGGCTTGCACTTTTCTACATAGATTATCAGCCCAACCCAACAAAAATTGCAACAAAAGCCCATAAGCAACCCGTACACAAAAGTAACTTTTATATAAACTTATTTCTGATATGCTTAAAAGTTAGCCAATATCCTCATAGTTAACGTATACAAAACTAGTTTTCTTTGGCTCTATAAGTACAACTATAGTTCATCTTCTAATAGCATATTCATAATCTTCATTTGCTAGAACCAGAAAACTTCTACAGGCCGCCCACAAAAAAAATGTCGTAATTCGGAATTTCAGAATGCTTGCCATTGCTCTTCATCTTTTAAATTCACTATCTGATCGAAAATTTCCAACTAACTTGAAAAGGCAAGATTCAGTGCTTCACAAACAATAGCCTCAGTATTTGCCTCTCCATGAATACCACTTCAGTTTCAACTAGAACCACAGATGAGGAGTCCCTAAAATTCCTTGTGTCAACCTTGGATCAAACACGTCAAACTAAAAACGCCTTAATGTGTCCAGAATAACTTTGGTAAGCACAACCGACTGCACGGAACGAGCTTCAGTTGGAACTGTTCCACGTAATTTTTGAGATTTCTGCAAAAGATCATTAGCTACGGCTATGGCCGCCATTTCAAATATTGTATTGCATAGACTCTCATGAGAATCCACACGAATTTCCCGCTGTCCACCATGATTTACCAACAATCCATGTTTTCCTGTCACCTCAGTAGGTATGTAAGGAAAATGACGATTTTTGCTAGTATGATATGACAAAGACTTGAGAAGCAATAAGAGGCCACTGGCCTTGCCAATATGTGATGCAGCATGATCTGCTATGGTGGACCTAATACCACTTGATTGAAGCATTGAGTATAAAATAGTCGATGCAGTGTCCTCAGCATAACGTTCCAACTATTCCAAAGTTTCAAGAATATCATTATCTTCTCTATTGGCATCATTAATTCGAGCTTCAACAGATCGTTTCAGCCAGTTCTTGCTGACTTTGTGTTCAGATATTGCATATCCAAGTGCCCGAGTTACTGGATGCTCGATTAAACTATTTGAAAATATCTTGTCAATTGTTTCTTTCCACCATAGAAGGCGCATAAGACCTATTTTAGGATCAGAAGCAACATCCATAGCTCTTGACGTTTCAACGTTAAAAGTACGGAGTGCAAAAGCAGGCTTCCTCATGTTAGGCGGAGGTTCAAGAAGGCAAAGATAGTGATGATAGTCACAATTTTCGTACTTGCTATATACAGTAGGAGAAGGCTGTCCACAGGCCACTAGACGTGGAAGTACCATTCATCAAATTCTTATATATTCCCACCCTGCGGCCAGTAAAAATTAAGCAAATTGTAGAAGTTGAGCAAGAAGAAAAATTGTGGCATGTGCACATTTACTCTTGAATATATATATTTCAAAAAATAAGCCACGGATACCTTTAAATAGTACTCTATTATTAGCCACAAATGATGCTTAATAATACCTATTATATGTGTAGGAAGGATTAGGGTTGGACAAAACTCCCGAACCAAACCGAACCCGACAGTTCTTTTCAAGTTAAATACCCGAGCGAATATTTGAATCAAGAACCGATGGGTATGGTTCGATTCTCGGTTCTAGGCCAAGACCCGAAGAGCCGAATCTCCGTAATTTTTTTAATTAATTTATTTTAAATAAGTAAAATTATTTTATTTTTTTCTAAATAAATTTGTTAATTAGTTAATTTAGTTCAAACCACAAAATATGATTTTCTTATTTCTAGTTTTCAGTTCAAAATCAACTTAATCAAATTGACCTCAATTTTATCCAAATCTTTTATTCTTCTATAGTGTCGTTTCTATCGGAGAAAATTGAATTAAAATTCTACAACATCTCTCTTAATTATTTTGAGCTCGCTATATTTCTCTTTCTGTAATTTTAATAATCAAATTTATGAAGAATTCAGCAAAGAGAGACGTGAAACACATAAGATTGAATTACATTATTTTCTAAGAGCTAATATTGAACATATCATTAATTAAATTAACGTAACTTTGTATATATTAAAAAATTTAATTATAATACGGAACCAAATGGAACGAACCGAATCGAATCCGAACGGTTCCGTAATTAAATTTGGACCCGACAGTTTCACTTATTAAATACCCAAAAATTTTGGATCGATTCGATTCTCGTTAGAATCGAATCGAACCGGACCATATCCAGTCCTAGGAAGGATGCTACTTCAAGAACTAAAAGGCTGAGAGTTTCTAAATGACAAATAAAAGAAACAACAACAAACTAAGCTCTACTCCCTGTAAATTCAGGTCGGCTACATGAATTATTCTGCATCACTCTACTTCATTCATTGCTAAATCTACTAAGATATCTATCCATAGCAACTACAACAAGCTATTACGTTTTTAATTTAGGTCCACTCCACCCTCTTCTAATTTAGTCAACTGAAACTGTGTTGACCATATAAACGAGAGCCTCTATACAGTGAAAAATAATAATTCTAATTCTATTGATTCTACTTCTGCTCATGAATCGTAATGACGTTCTCCAATTGTTTGATTTCACTAGAAAAGATTCCATAATCAGAATTCATGAATTACAGAAGGTTTCATCATGCACTTGATTTACAGTCGGCTTTGTCGAGACCATACATTTTGTTAGTATCAACTATTTCATTAATCACAAAGTGCAGGCGTCAGTCCATTTTCTTTCACTTTCCCATACTACCATAAAATTTCCGCAACAAAAAAAATTAAATTTGCCTAAAACATGCCGAGTTACAAACTATCAGTAATATTGAAAATTTTGTTGAAATCGTGGAAATATCAGTAATTTGATGATAATAAGCATGTTTATAACTCAAGTGAATTCTTAATCAAGCAAATTGTTTATCATTATTGACTTTTCGATCAAGAAACTTCTAAAATGATAAGATCAAAGATTCCTATTTCTTCTTACTTACAAACTTCAGCATGATCTGGATCATAATTTAATCAAACAACAATGAACAAATCTTTTCTTCTATTCAGAAATTAATAAATTTAGTTAACAGTGTGATTCATGTAGCTGGTTCTTCACTATCCAATTTAGCATTCCATCTATGCTCCTTACAATACCCAAATGCTTTGACATTTCTAGTAATTGAACATTGGACAAGTAGCCGGAGCAGGAAATGAGCAAAAACCGAGAAATGAACAAAGATGAGCAACAAATATTTAGCAAAAAAGAGTAAAAATACGATTAAGTACCACATCTTTATATTTTGGTGCAATTCTTCACATTTCCCAAATTCTCAAAACTAACAAAAGCTTATAAATAAGAGCTGGCTTACTGCCGTTTTGGCAAACCCAAAAGTAAGAGTAGACCAGAAAAATCGCTAGAAAATCAATGTTAGATATACAAACTCAGAAAAGAAATTCAAATGGAATTTATGCCAGTTTGAGTGGTCTCATATGTTAAGAGAAGAATGAAAAATTGCCTGATCTTGAAGGACAGCGGATAACCTGATGAAGAAAGCCGAGCTCACCGAACGGAGGATTTGCTGGTTCGTCTGGTTTGATTTTAAACACCAAAGAGTGTTATTCACAAGGAAATATTTTCAATTAGGTCCCTCAGCTTTTTGAAATTTCAAAATAGGTCTCAAATAGTTCATTTATGACAGTAAAGTCCCTATATTTGAATAAAGAAGCCGACAAAGAGTCTAAAACTTCATTAAGTGCTTGTTTGATATAAATTTTATTAATTAATTTTTTGACGATTAGAGATAAAATCGGTCCTATTTGTGAGAAAAAAATTTAAAAATGACATTTGAAATAGTGAAATAACAATCAAAAAATTGATTTTAATTGGATTAAAATCTCTACTAAACATGCTCTAAGTTACGTAATTTGACCATTCTACAAGTGAGAAATTAAAATCAAAGAAGAAAGGAAAGAAAAATTAAGAAAAGCGGCTACAATTTTTTTATCCCAATGAGGCAGGGCTAGGCTCGTGGCCACCCAAGCTACAGGCTGTACTGGTGTGGGACGAACCAAGCTGTGCCAGCCACGAGCTCACTTATATGACTATTTATATAATTTTTACCAGAATAATTGAATCCAACCTCATAAATGCAACATAATGAAAGGAGACAGGCACATATTTGAAAAATTCTGTAACTAATATTTTGGAGTAATGCTATTTAACTCCATTAGAGTTGCAACTATAATCTAGGTGGCATTAATTAATAGATAGAATTAAATAACTCATTTAACCCTCGTTTGTTTCTCATTTTTTGAAGAATAAAATGAAAAATATAGTCATTACGGGCCCTACATAAGAGATAAAAATTCAAATTTGGTGGCTTGATGTGATGGATAACGGTCATATTTTTCATTTTAATGAGAAAATAATAGAAACCAAACAAGGGCTTAATTTCATATTCCATTTAACCTATCATCCAAGGCTACCTAAATTGGGGTTGCAATTCCAGTAAAACTATATAGCATTACTCAATATTTTAACATAAATAACTTTTGGGTATGTTTGATACATGAGAATTGTTCCTAAAAAATGGAAAATCAATTCCAACTTCCATTTTAAGGGTGTTTGATAGCTTTTCTTTTCCATGGAATTACATTTCTTGGTTTCCATGGAAAACCAATTCTCACCTATATGGTAGGAATATGTTTTCCTGGGTATTGTAGCATTTTATTATTATTATTTTTTTGGCAGTGGAAACAAATATAAAGAATTATTGTAAAAAAAATATTTTCTTTTAATTGACAATTTTTATATAAAACAAAGCCAAACGAACTCCAAAAGATAAATGGTTTTCTTTTTTCCTTTTTTTGGCAATAGAAACAAATTTCATCCCTAATACCAGTAAAATATATCCCTTTAATTGACAATTTTTATGTAAAACAAAGTCAAACGAACAAAAAAAAAAAAACACTTTTATTTTAACATTTTTTACATGAAAAAATATATCAATCAAACACAATAATTTAAAATTCGCAGGAAAACAATTTCTAGACAATTCAATTCTCTGAAATTCATTTTTTCTACCCAAATTTCATCTTTACAATCAAACGGACCCTTAAATTACCAACAAAAAATATTGACAGCAGCTTGACTTCAACTTCTAATCTTCAAGTTTTTAGACAAAGTAATGTGCTTGGTCACTATTGTTATTAGTGTAATTATGCTATTTTTACAAAGTGTGTTTACAAATTTGGTTGATTAATAAGTGTTGAAAAAATTCAAGTCATTTATTTTCAATGATTTATAGATCTTTTTTTGAAATGATTGGTGTAGACATTACTTTGCAAATCAACTTTGTACATATAACATAACTCATTTGTTATATCTCATTAGTGTAGAGCCTAAGTAACATAACTCATTAGTGTAGAGCCTAAACCTAAAACTCTCTGGATGAAGGTAATTAGGTTTACAACTACTCAAGCAACCTTTTATTTTTTATTTTTTTTTATTTTTTTGTGACTCAACTTTTAGGGACAAGAGGCTATTGATTTTTTAAAGGAAATTAAACATAGATCAAACATGATGTGAACTTGTAAATTTGTTTTCAATTGCGAGTCAAAGAAGTCAACCAGACGTACTAATAACAAATGCAATATTTTTTAGGACCATTCTTTGGGTACATAATGGACACCATAATGGTGTCCATAATCTCGAGATGGCACCTCCTCCATCCAATAGGGGGCGCCACCTCGACATAATGGTGTCCATTATGTAAACTTAGAATATTCGTATTTTCTATTAAGAACATTTTCAAGAGACTTTTTAAACATAAGATCTTCTCAATTTTAAAGAGTCGACCCGTACAATTTTGCTCTAAAACACTCTTTAAATTAATGCGTTCGGACTATTTCAATTTTCAATATAGAAAAATAATATAATAATTTAGGGGGAAACTAGTGAAAATAAAAGACAAAGGAAAATAATAAATACCTTTTAGGAGCAAAAATTATGTGATAAAAATAAAGAGTCTCTTGGAGCACTTAAAATTTATAGATACTCTCTAAATTATTAAATATATTTTTTAAAAATAAAGAGTAAGATGTTTTAATAACAAAATTTTTAATTTTTGAAGTCTCTTGCGTGTCATGCTCCACTCAATATTCTTATAGGCCTTGCTCCAACTCGGATTAACCCTTTCCCTTCTACTCTTCAATTTGAAAATACAAATACAGAATTGTCGAAAAATCAGCAATTTTATTGGCCAACGAAGCCAAGGTGATGCAATATTAAAGAGAGATTATGATATTTAATTTCCAATTTTGATATTTATTTTAGGAAACATCATAAGCATTTTTATTTCGTTGATATTAGAATAATTTCCTGCTTAAATTAGTATAAGTTCAAACCCTATATAAAGGGGTCTTCTGCATTGTAATAAATAAACTTTTGATGATGAAATAAATTGATTTATCTCCATAATTTCTATCTTCTCCTCTTCCCCTCTTCTTTTCTCTTTCCCCTTTATCTTCTTCTCTCCCCTTTCCCCTTCTCCTACAATTCTCACATAACATCCGACGTGAATTTGGTATCAGAGCTTAAATCGTTTTTGAGTTAATTGTTCCAATGATCACTGAACTTAGGTCATTGTCTTTGATTGGCCACTGAACTTTAAAATATCGAATTTTGACCCCTGAACTTTGAAAAAAGTCGAGTTTTGGCCACTGAACTTAGGTTAATGTCTTTGATTGATCACTGAACTTTAAAATGTCAAGTTTTGGTCACTAAATTTTGAAAAATATAGAGTTTTGGTCACTGAATTTAGACTCATGTTTTCGATTGCTCACTAAAGTTTAAAAATGTCAAGTCTTAGAGCATTTAAAATTTATAGATACTCCCTAAATTGTTGAATAAGCTCTTTAAAAATAGAGAGTCTCTTAAAAATGTTTTAATAACAAAATTTTAAGTCTTTGAAGTCTCTTGCTTGTCATGCTCCACTCAATATTTTTATGGGCCTTGCTCCAACTCGATTAACTCTTTCCCTTCTACTCTTCAATTTGAAAATACAAATACAAAATTGTCGAAAAATTAGCAATTTTATTGGCCGACGAGGCCAAGGCCAAAGGAAACTTAGCATTCGCCGCAGGAAATTTCAACGGCGCCATTTCAGCTAGTTTGACCGACGGGAATATGGGTAGGCATTACACGTTAGTTTTTGACTGTCTTCTGCACCTCATTCATCATTTTTGGGTATGGGGGAGATCTTTTATAGTGTTGATGGATCTAAGCACACGTTTATGCATGTTACAGTGATGAAGGATTAGGGGATGTACTTCATCCACGATATCAATTTATGATCCCGAGCAATTACTAGAGACGAAAGTAACCGGGAAGCCAGTTGGGAACTAAAGTTATTGTGCCGGAGAGCATTTGCGTGCAAAGAGTTTTGACTTCTGAGTTTTGAACATTTGGGGAATTAGGTTTGAAAGCCCTTGTCTTTTGTTGTTTCTCGTATAAATCTAGAGTGCTTGATGTGCTTATATTTTGAAGCACCTCTCTTTCGCTCCGTCCATTCATTAGTAAAGAGTTGATATTACTATTACAAACACATGGGAGTAAAACTTACCTTCAAAAAGAATGAGAAAGATTCAGCTTTTGGCTGTCCTCAGAGTCTGATTTTTGGTTATCCGATCACAATCAAAATTATGCATCTACTTATCGTATTCTATGCAATAGACAAAGTTTTTACAACGACACACATAAATGCAATGAACAAGCAAGCACAGTTTTCAGAATTCTTTTATTTCTTTACCCAAATTAGATTTACCCTTTGGTACAAAAAATTGAGTTATCTTTGCGTAAAAATAATGTTTTAGTGTTTATCACTACATAGGTACATTAAGCAGCAACAGCATCCTCTTTGTGGCAAGTTGGTTTTGAATATGTCGAGGGACAACATCAAATTTTGCCAAGTGCATGGTGTAGGAAGCACAGCCTTTTGTCATCCCTCTTAGAGTACTCACGTACTGGAACATCTCAGCCAGAGGCACCAAAGCATTAACCACATGCATTGATGATTAGTCAGACAATCGATTACTAAGGAACTAGAAATGAGTTTATATGGTGGGTCGAAACTAACTTGAAATAAAGATGTAACAACAATTTCTAAACGGTCTAATTGAAGCCACATGGGCAGTTCAGGACCATATCTTGGGCAATATTTTCATGAGTTACGCTACATGTATAGTTAGTTAGACAGAAAACTCAACAGATGATGATGCATGGATTTTGGCCCTTGATATCATCATCAGTCAACAAAGGTGTAGACATCAACTATACAAATAGCTTAATTGTATTTTCATTTTAGAACACAACATGACATACAGTCACCTGGCCCCATTGTATCTTTAAGAAAATGAAAAAGGAAAAAAGAACAGATGCAATGGACATTGATGGGAGTAGTATGCAAAATCTTTCCAAGGCTCAAGTCACAGAAGAAATATAGAAACTAGGTTTAGGTACATAGGTGGTCACTCAACTTGTATAGAATTTCATTGTCAGTCATGAAACTTTAGTGTTTCAAATTGGTTACTGAATTTAAACTTTATTACTATTTGGTCACTTATATCTGTATCATTAGTTTAACTAACATAAATAATGATGTGGAATTCTATTTTTGTGCCACCTAGGCTTTCATGTCATCTTTTCTGTCAGTCAAATAAAACATCGAAGGAATGGTCAAATTGTAACAAAATTTCAAGTTTAGCAACCTAACTATATCAGAGTTTAATTTCATCAATCAACTTGGAATCAGATGAAATTAATGACAGGATGAATATTTCACCAAAAGTTCAAAGATCATTAGTGCTTCTAACCTGCATAAAACAATTTTCATCGATCAACTTGGAATAAGATAAAATTAGTGAGAGGATGAAAATTTCACTAGAAGTTCAATGACCATTAGTGCTTCTGACCTATATAAAATATGAGCTCTAATTGTCATTCCCAGGAAATGCAAAAGTAAAAGAAAAAATGAAGTCTGCATATTATGCGTATCGGTATTTCAAGTACCTTGAGGCCACCAGGTTTGTATCCAAAGCTGTGGATTTGGCCTCTCCTCGAGTTAAGATCTCCAATCACATCACCTAAATGTTCTTCAGGGGTGACAACGTCAACCTTCATAATCGGTTCGAGCATTTGGGGACCCGCTTTCCTCATCACTTCCCAGAAAGCTCCTCTGGCGACCAGTTGAAAAGCCAAAACACTAGAATCGACTCCACGGTAAGAACCATCGATTAATACCACACGAACATCTACAACAGGATAGCCAGCCAGAACTCCATTGCTCATACATTCTTCCAATCCTTTTATCACACTGGGTATATATTCTTTCGGAACTACTCCTCCCTTGATCTTACTTTTGAACTCATATCCACCACCTGCTTCCATGGGCTCGAACCTTATAGTGACATCAACAAACTATCTAGACCCACCAGATTGCTTCTTGTGAACGTACTTCACTTCATTAACCTTCAAAATGCTTTCCCGATAGTTGACTTGTGGTGCACCAACATTGGCCTCCACCAGTAAGTGGTATGCATGATAAGTTAGTGCAAGTAATAAGTTGGATGAAAACAATATTTTAATTCATTACATCCCGAGAAATATCAAGTTGGTAAACTACAACATATTAAAGATAGGAGTGCAAAAGAAAAGGTAGTACTTATTGATTTGAAACTAGCCAATATTTCAGATTCACATATTATTGCAGCAATAAAATGGATTACAATTGTTATACATTTTTCTAGAAATAAAGTGTCAATTAGCCAAGTAATACAGTTCTTTGATCGCATAAGAATAAAATCTAGCGAAAATGATTCCTGAAGAGAGATTTGCCACGTGTGCATATTTCATGTGTAACTGGAAGTAGGGTTATCAAGTGAAGTGTCCATATTATAATGAATTTGGTGTACATGTTTATGAGAGTGTGTGGCAGGAATGACAAGGCATAAATTGGCATATTACGTATATTGCTAAATTACAGACAAAACCACTAGAGAAGCTCATAGAATGGAAATTACATACCTTGAATTCCCTATTGAACCTATCAAAAATTATCTCAAGGTATAATTCTCTCAATCCTTCAATAATTGTCTGGTTGATTTCTTCATCTTGAGCAAGTTTAACTAAACCAGCTGACATCTTATCACATCAGCTTTAGTTTTGGGTTCAATGGCAACCTTAATCACAGGATCTGGGAAATCCATCCGTTTAAGCACAACAGGCTTATCGGGATCACACAATGTTTCTCCGGTAATTGTATCCTTCAAACCTGCAAGAGCTTCAATATCTCCAATTAATGAGATTTTGACATCCTCTCGACTGTTTGCATGCATTTTAAGAAGTCGACCAATTCTCTCTTTCTTCCTTTTGTTTGAATTTAGTACGTAAGACCCTGTAGTAAGCTTCCCTGCGTATACTCGGACAAATGTTAGCAAACCACAAATGGATCGCTCATGATCTTGAAAGCTAATACGGCAAAAGGTTCATCATCACCGGCGGTTCTTTCGATTGTCAACTCTGGATCATCAGGGTCAGTTCCTTTCATTGTTGGCAAGTTAATGGAAGAGGGCAACTAATCCACAACTGCATCGAGCAATGGTTGAACCCCCTTGTTCTTAAAAGCCGAGCCACATAGAGCTGGAACAAAACCGCCAGAGATAGTTCCCAACCTAATCAATTTCTTAACCCTCTAAATAGTTCTCCATAGCTTCATCATCCAACTCGACAATCAATTTTCCCTATGCTCTCGAGCCAACTCTTTAAGATCAGCCGGAATGTCCTCGTATGTAAATTTTGCACCCAATTCTTCCCCAAACCAATTAATTGCTTTCATCTTCACAAGATCAATAACTCCTTGGAAATTGTCTTCAGCACCAACTGGAATTTGAAGTACAAGTGGTTTTGTTCCCAAGTTTGTCACAATCATGTCCCTTGTTCGAAAGAAATTTGCTCCCAGACGATCCATTTTGTTAATGAAACATATTCTTGGAACACCATATTTATCAGCCTGCCTCCAAACAGTTTCAAATTGAGGCTCCACACCAGCTACAATATCAAACAAGCGTATTGCACCATCTAAAGCCCTTAGAGCACGCTCTACTTCAAGGGTGAAGTCAACATGGCTGGGGGTATCGATTATGTTAATACGATGGTTATTCCAAAATGCCGTAGTTGCAATAGAAGTAATTGTTGACCTCGCGAATTGGACCTTCACGTGGCCAACTGGGAGCCACTCCACGTGTTCCTCCCTGCACACAACAACGCACGGTCAGGAGCATACGGTCGGAACCAACGGGTGCCGCATACACTCCGACGGTCAAGTTAGTGGTCGATGATCGTAACGGTGCCAAAATTATGCAAGAGAGTGGGGAGGAGAATATATAATGTTTGAATGTGGAGAGCTTAGTTTAGTATCAGTTTTATTACCTTTATCTCTTGCCAAACCGTGAGTATTTATGAACGAGGATCACTGTTGGATGTGGGACACGTGTATGCATCTGATGGCATGAGACATCTACTCGTAGGCGTTAATCAACCGCGTTTAGAGTGCACGAGTTATCAATTCTCCTGAGTTGAGTTGACATAAAGTTGATGTCACATCACCTAGACCCATGGAAATGTCACATCCATGGAGGATCCTGACATAGATATTGTAGAATCCCAAATAATTCTAGACACCTTAGTGGCACTAAAATATGAATATTGGATGACTAAATTATACTTCAGATTTTTAGTCTCATTTGAGACCCATTTTCGACATAGGAAACATTCGATTTGGAAAATGATATCTGAATGAAAGTTGTAGCTCTTTGAGTTAGCTTTTCAATGCACTTTGAATTACCTTAATCGGATATCAGGAGAAGAAGTTATAATAGAAACACTGAAAGCTGTACAGTGTCAACCAGACTACAACCGGTCGATCGAAACTGCCTGAAATGAAAATTCTCATTTTTCTCTATGATTTAATTTCATCAATTATTTTCTCAAAGGGCCACCCACTTTTTTGGCAATAAAAACCCCACTAAATTGAAGTATTTAACCTCAAACTTAAATGACACTCATGTTTTCTCTCTTAAATGAAATTTGATCCTTCATTTGCTTTAAGTTATGGGATATTTACCTATAAATAGAGACATCATTTCACTCATTTTGTCTCACACCAAAAGCAAGAGCTTTTACATACTAAAGAAAGAGTTTCCAAGAGAGAAAAAAGAGGGAGGAAAACTATTTTTTCTAGAAATTTAAAAAGTGTTTTCAAGCATCAATTCTCAACGATTTTCAAACATCCAAGGAGTGCATTTCTTTCAACATCCAAGTTTCATCGAAGTTTTCAATCCAAGTTCTCAAAGTTTCAAAAGCATCAATCAAGGTAGGTAGAGGTGCAATGTGTTTAATCGTGTTAAGTTATAAGTTTCGATTCATGTTAATGTTTGTATGTCAAATGGTACTCCGGTACAGCATATCAAGGTAGGTAGAGGTGCAATGTGTTTAATCGTGTTAAGTTATTAGTTTCGATTCATGTTAATATTTGTATGTCAAATGGTACTCCGGTACGGCATACCCCTCTATATTGAAGAAATGTTCATATATCAAATGGTGTCCTCGAGTACGGCATACCCCTTTATGTCAAATGGTGCCTCCGGGTACGGCATATATGAAAAGTTATAAAGTTAATCTTTTGAAATGTATAGCTTGATCACGAATGCACCTATGACACCTATTGAGTTTTTCAACTCACGGGTTTAATCCCATTTCTACAGATTGAAGGAATTCTACCTCGAGCATGGATGGAGGAGAAGATAGAGAGTGATGCAACGAGCCCATGGAAATCCGGTGAATAAGTGATTTGGATTTATTTTTATGAAATGTTTTCCAATGTTATTTCTTTAAAGTTTTGAATAACGCAGAATGCGAGAACAAGTTATGTTTTCTTCAATAAATTACATTTGTTTGTTTTAAAAAATGATTCAGTGTTTTTGTTTAAAGTATTTGAAGTATTGTTATTTAAATTATTATTCGAAGATGTAAGCTTCCACTAAAATGTATACACTTGTTGTTAAACCACCGGTTAAGCTAAGAAAGTAAGTAGTGTTTCGGTCCACTAGGGGTCGGAGTGTTACAGCATGGTATCAGAGCAAGGTTTAGCCGGTTCTGTACACCAAGTATGTTTTTTTTAAAAAAATTAAAGGAAAATGAAAAGTTTAAGGTATTCCATGGCATCGTGCATCCATCCATCAATCTTATCTTATGGCCCAGGTATATTCATGTTTAAAGTTAATGATTATGTTTATGTTATGATGCTTTGATATGATTTAGAGATGTGTTATTTAAATATATGTAATGGACTTGGGCAAAAGCTAAGGGTTTAAAGGGAATTGCATGATATGAAAGTTTAAATAACTGCATGTTTTCTTTAAGCAAAGAAAAAGTATGATGTATGTAAAAATGCAACAAATATGGTTCGTAGAACGGCTAGGGCATATAGAGAAGCATTGAACCGTAGAATAGCTATTCATTCCTATGAAAACTATGTAACTGATCCGACCCAACCGCTTAGCGAACATGTGTATGACATTTATGAGAGATGCATGATGACGGTTAATGCTGGTATGGAGATCACGCATCTTGAGGCCATAAATAACCTCATACACTCCCTCCCACCTCAATGAGGAGATATGGGAGTCACGGTTAGGGATGAAATGTTAGAAAGCAACCCAAACCTGTTCGAGTTTGAGAGGTATTGCCATGCCCTGATTGATTTGTGGGATGATGTAATCCATGAAAAGCCTGAGAAGGAACCTTTGGCTGAGGAAGAAGATCCCGAAGAAGAACCCGAAGATGATTTAGAGAATGATCCTGAGCCTGAGCCACAGGTTGAGATGGACATAGAGTCCGGACCTGAGGCGGAAGACTCTTCCGAAGATGAAGCTCCACCAAAGAAGATCCGTAGAACTTATAGGGATTAGATTTAAATCCTTGTAATAGCTTCCCTTATATCAAGAAATAAAATACTATCTTCTTTGCTTTAGTATTCGAAGAATGAAACTAATAAGAACCATATGTTTTGTCTAAAGGAAATGGCCCACGCAAACCAAAACTTGATAAGAGACCTCCTCCGAGCGGTTCAAGACCTAGGTAGGCAAAACCCGAACCAAGCTCAACCCCTACCACTAGCTCCTAATGTTCAAAACCATACTTTAGTGGTCGAGCAATTTCGAAGGCACAAGACCCCTACCTTCAACGGAGTAGTTGATCCACTTGCAGCCGAGGAGTGGCTTCACATAATACTAGGCATAGATTGGTTAGGTTATAATTACGCCACCATCCGATGTAAGGAAATGGAAGTATCATTTCAGAAACCAAGAGAGGAACCATTTTCGTTCCTTGGAATGATACTTTAGTGGTCGAGCAATTTCGAAGGCACAAGACCCCTACCTTCAACGGAGTAGTTGATCCACTTGCAGCCGAGGAGTGGCTTCACAAGTTGGAGCGTATATTTCGATTGATAGGATGCATGGACGCTCAGAAAGTCCAGTGTGCTAAGGTCATGTTCTCCGATGATGCAAGTCACTGGTGGGACTCAATGTCAAGGACAAGGACCCCTGAGCAACAAGCAGAATTGACTTGGGAGTAATTCAAAGGGGAAGTAATGGACAAATACTTTCCCCAGTCCTTGAGGGATCACAAAGAAAGTGAATTCCTCCAACTCAAGCAAAAGACTATGTCCCTGACTGAGTATGAGAGGAAGTTTGATGTTTCCAGAAGATCTATCTGGTATTCCACACGATAGACAAGTGGAATTCACCATAGACCTAATTCCCGGGACGGCACCAGTATCTAAGGCCCCATACCAAATGGCCCCAAAGGAACTACAAGAATTAAGGAAGCAGTTGCAAGAACTCCTAGATATGGGCTTCATACGACCAAGCGTATCTCCATGGGGTGCGCCAGTGTTGTTTGTAAAGAAGAAAGATGAAAGCATGAGGATGTGCATCGATTATAGAGAGATAAATTGATTAACCATCAAGAATAAGTACCCACTCCCGAGGATCGAGGATCTGTTAGATCAACTGAAAGGAGCTAAGGTATTTTCCAAGATCGACTTACGATCGGGATACCATCAACTGAAAGTAGAGACAAAGGATATACCTAAGACAGCTTTTAGAACTCGATATGGACACTACGAGTTTACGGTGATGCCGTTTGGGCTAACCAATGCACCTGCAGTGTTCATGGACCTGATGAATCGAGTGTTTCATCAATACTTGGATAAGTTTGTCATAGTCTTCATCGATGACATTCTGATATATTCTAAGAGTAAGGAGCAACATGAAGAGCACTTGAGAATAGCCTTAGAGGTATTACGCAAGGAGAAGCTGTATGCCAAATTCAAGAAGTGCAAGTTTTGGCTTGAACGAGTTGGATTTCTTGGACATGTAGTTACTACCCAAGGGATTGAAGTAGATCCAGCAAAAGTAGAAGCAGTAACCAACTAGAAAGCACCAACAAATGCTGGTGAAGTACGGAGTTTTTTAGGATTGGTTGGATATTATAGGAGATTCATAGAATGATTCTCCAAAATAGCTGGACCAATGACGCAGCTTACAAGGAAGGGAGTAAAATTCCAATGGACGGAAAAATGCGAACAAAGTTTTCAAGAACTTAAGCAGAAGTTGATATCAGCACCTGTATTAACAATACCTGAAGGTACGGAAGGGTTTATTATATACAACGACGCATCTAAGCAAGGATTGGGATGTGTACTAATGCAGAATGAAAAAGTGATAGCCTATGCTTCAAGATAATTGAAGAAACATGAGCAAAACTACCCGACGCATGATTTAGAACTTGCAACGGTAGTACAACCTTTGAAGATATGGCGACACTACTTGTATGGACGGAAGTGTGATATCTACATAGATCACAAAAGTCTCAAGTATTTATTCACACAGAAGGAATTGAATATGCGACAAAGACGATGGTTGGAATTGGTGAACGATTACGACTGCACTATTCACTACCATCCGGGTAAGGCTAATGTTGTGACTGAAGCTCTAAGTAGAAAATCAATGGGACAATTGACGTCACTACCCACCTTTCAAGTGGAGTTAGTCAAGGACTTGAAAAAGTTGCAGATCGAAGGGGCTACCACACCAGGACAAGTTACTGCTCGTCTAGCAGCTTTAATAATTCGACCTACTCTTAGAGATCGAATTATAGAAGCACAAAATAAAGACTCATTTTTGCAAAAGATTAAGAATGAAGTTGGTACCGATAAGAAAAAGGACTTTGGAGTAGCTGAGGATCAGGCACTGATATTTAGAGGAAGAATTTGCGTGCCTAAGGATGAAGCCTTGAGAAACGAGATATTGAAAGAAGCTCATTCCACCCCGTACACCGCACATCCCGGGGGTACGAAAATGTATCGAGATCTTCGAGATACATTTTGGTGGAGAAATATGAAAAGAAGTATAGGGTTGTACGTGCAGAAGTGCATGGTATGTCAACAGGTTAAGGCAGAACACCAAAAACTAGCTGGATTGTTAAATCCACTAGATATACCTGAATGAAAATGGGAAAATATCACGATGGACTTTGTGGTTGGATTCCCGAAGTCAGCAAGAGGAAATAATGCTATATGGGCAGTAGTGGATCGACTAACGAAGTTAGCTCATTTTCTTCCAGTGAAAATGACATTCAGTTTAGACCAATTGGCACAGTTGTACATTAAAGAGGTTGTGAGATTACACGGTGTCCCTGTATTCATTGTGTCTGATAGAGACCCAAGGTTCACGTCCAAATTTTGGAAAAGTCTACAAGGAGCTATGGGAACGAAGCTGAACTTTAGTACAGCATATCACTCTCAGTTCGATGGTCAGTCTGAAAGGACCATCCAAACTTTGGAAGATATACTGAGAACATGTGTTTTGGATCTAGGAGATAATTGGGAGTCATACTTACCTCTAGTAGAGTTCGCTTATAATAACAGTTTCCAAGCAACTATTGGAATGGTACCATACGAAGCTCTCTATGGTAGAAGATGTAGATCTCCTGTTCATTGATATGAAGTCGGAGAGAAGAGAGTTTTGGGACCAGAAATGGTTGAAAGGACGGTCAAGGTAATCGATAAGATCCGTGCAAGAATAAAGGTAGCACAGGATCGACAAAAGAGCTATGCAGATACAAGGAGGAAGGATTTAGAATTCCAAGTTGGGGATAAAGTTTTTGCGAAAGTAGCACATATGAAACGTGTACTTAGATTTGGAAAGAAAGGCAAGCTACGACCCCGGTATATCGGACCTTTCGAGATACTTGATAGAGTCGGAAATGTGGCTTACCGACTAGCTTTGCCACCTGAATTATCGGCAGTGCACAATGTGTTCCATATATCGATGATAAAAAAGTATGTACATGATCCGAATCATATAGTGAGTTATCAAACCTTGGAGGTACAGAAAGATTTGTCGTACGAGGAACTATCGATCAAGATATTGGATCGAAAAGTGCATAAACTAAGGAATAAAGAGATTCAGCTGGTTAAGATACAGTGGAATCATCACGGCATAGAAGAAGCCACTTGGGAAAAAGAAGAAGAAGAAGCCAAAGATAAGTATCCAACACTATTCGCCCAATCAGAAGGTAAATTTCGAGGACAAAATTTTAATTAAGGTGTGGGAGATGTGGAATTCCAAATAATTCTAGACACCTTAGTGGCACTAAGACATGAATATTGGATGACTAAAGTATACTTCAGATTTTTAGTCTCATTTGAGACCCATTTTCAACATAGGAAACATTCGATTTGAAAAATGATATCTCAATAAAAGTTGTAATTCTTTGAGTTAGCTTTCCAACGCAGTTTGAATTACCTCAATCGGATATCAGGAGAAGAAGTTATGATAGAAACACTGAAAGTTGTGTAGTGTCAACAGAACTACAACCGGTCAACCGAAACTGCCTGAAATAAAAATTCTCGTTTTTCTCTAAAATTTAATTTCATCAATTATTTTCTCAAAGGGCCACCCACGTTTTTGGCAATAAAAATCCCACTAAATTGAAGCATTTAACCTCAAACTTAAATGACACCCATGTTTTCTCTCTTAAATGAAATTTGACCCTTCATTTGCTTTAAGTTATGGGATATTTACCTATAAATAGAGACTCCATTTCACTCATTTTGTCTCATACCAAAGGCAAGAGCTTTTACATACTAAAGAAAGAGTTTCCAAGAGAGAAAAAGAGAGGGAGGAAAACTATTTTTCCTAAAAGTTTAAGAAGTGTTTTCCAGCATCAATTCTCAACGATATTCAAACATCCAAGAAGTGCATTTCTTTCAACATCCAAGTTTCATCGAAGTTTTCAATCCAAGTTCTCAAAGTTTCAAAAGCATCAATCAAGGTAGGTAGATGTGCAATGTGTTTAATCGTGTTAAGTTATAAGTTTCGATTCATGTTAATGTTTGTATGTCAAATGGTACTCCGGTACGACATATCAAGGTAGGTAGAGGTTCAATGTGTTTAATCGTGTTAAGTTATAAGTTTCGATTTATGTTAATGTTTGTATGTCAAATGGTACTCCGGTACGGCATATCCCTCTATGTTAATGGTTATATGTTTTGGGTACTCCGGTACGGCATACCCCTCTATGTTGAAGAAATGTTTATATGTCAAATGATGCCCTAGGGTACGGTATACCCATTCATGTCAAATGGTGCCTCCGGGTACGGCATGTATGAAAAGTTATAAAGTTAATCTTATGAAATGTATAGCTTGATCACGAATGCACCTATGACACTTATTGAGTTTTTCAACTTACGGGTTTAATCTCATCTCTACAAATTGAAAGAATTCTACCTCGGGCATGGATGGAGGAGAAGATGGAGAGTGATGCAACGAACCCATGGAAATTCGGTGAATAAGTGATTTGGATTTATTTTTTATGAAATGTTTTACAGTGTTATTTCTTTAAAGTTTTGAATAACGCAGAATGCGAGAACAAGTTATGTTTTCTTCAAATAAATTACATTTGTTTGTTTTGAAAAATGATTCAGTGTTTTTGTTTAAAGTATTTGAAGTATTGTTATTTAAATTATTATCCGAAGATGTAAGCTTCCGCTAAAATGTATACACTTGTTACTAAACCACCGGTTAAGCTAAGTAAAGTAAGTAGCGTTCCGGTCCACTAGGGGTCGGGATGTTACAGATATGTTTCTAAAATTGGCGATGGAGATATCTGTTGAGGGAGCACCTCGGATGGCCAAACGCTTTGATTACAGGGGGCGCTTTGATCGCTTCAGTAGATTTAGTTTGTAAAGTTTGTGCCTTGCGATACGTCGAGTTGTAGTTCGGCCGAAGTCCGAACCACTTCGGAGCCGCTTCGTACGGATACGTGGCACTTCGTAGAGGAGAGGGACAAGATTTTTGAAGTGGTTCAATGCGGGGCGTAACAGTGGTCCCCCTAAGTTCAGGCACGAATATTCATATTATGGGTGGACTTGTTTATCTGGCTATGTTGACCTTAAGGGAAGATTTGTAGTATCTGGTGAAGCATTGACATCAAAGCGTGAAGCGAGTAGATGTGTTGAAGGCTTTATGGCTGGAGGGTATTATTAAACCAAGGCGATGTTGGTACGGGTCGTCCTGGTCGGTAGTTCGTTCATTCGTGAAGGGCGGTTAGTTTTCGCTCGAGGTGTGTGAGCAATGATGCTGAAGGTGGAAGGAGCTCATCTGCCATTGGTGCGTTGACCTACATGGGACCTCGCGTTGGGAGATGACTTAAGCTTTGTAAAGCTTGGAAATGCAGCATCCGAGGCGAAGATCCTCAAGTGCGTTGAAACTCTGAAAAGCTGAGGAAAAAGTGTATCTGCAATTGGTGCGTGGACCCACAGGGGACGACGTATTGGGAGGTGGCTTAAACTTTGTAAAGTTTGGAAACGTTGCTTCTGAGAGAAAGTGCCTCAGGTGTGTTGAAGTTCTGTAAAGCTGAGGAAGAAGCGTATCTGCAACCGGTGCATTGACGGACAGGGGACGATGCGTTGGGAGATGGCTTAAGCTTTGTAAAGCTTGGAAACGCAGCGTCTGAGACGAAGAACCTCAGGTGCATTGAAGCTCTAGAAATCTGAGAAGTGCTTCATCCGAGGCTAATTGGGACAACTTGGCCTCGATCCGAAGTGCGATATTATGACGTTAATCGATGTGACAGCTGTCACATATTTTCAAGGCGATAGTTAGATGTGATGCCTGTTCCTAGAAAAGGGCTGCTACAACTACTTATGGATGACGGCTGTTGTTGTTCGAGGTGATGTGTTTTATGCGTGCGTGAGGGACATAGGTAGATCTTGGTCGTTGATCAAATCTGGCAATTCATTTCAATGGTCCAGGTTCATGATGCGACGAATGGCCTATATCGAAACCATTTGAATTCAACGGTGGAAATCGTCTGAGGTCTCCTATAAAAGGAGGATTTAGTGTGTTTTACAAGATTTCTATTCTTGCATTCTCTGAAAATTATCTTGCTTTCAAAAGATTTGCGATTTCCAGCGGTCTTTCAAGGTTTTCCGACAGCATTCAAGTTTTTCCAGTGATTTCCATACTGATTTTAGGCCCTCCAACGGTTATCAAGCACTTATTCCCATTTCAGTAAGTAGCAAGCTTTTCATAATTATCTCAAGAGAAAATGGCTTCTGTGAGTAGTGGGTCATTTGGGAGGGATCTAGAGATAGTGAGGATAGACCAGCATATATTAGCGACCTCTTCAAAATTGTCCGAGGCAATATTGGGGAGGAACCTCTAGAAGTGCCCTGACAGCCCCGTGGACACTTCTGTATGCTGGGGGGCATCTGACTACCCTTCCAAGTTGAAAACGATCGACCTAGCTAGACTTAGAACTGAGTATAGAATTCCAGATAGTGTGGGTTTGATATTTTTGGGGCCGGATGAGCGAGCCTGTTACTCAAGGTCGGGGTGCGTGGCTGTTAGGGAGGCCATCCTAAGGGTAGGGCTTAGGTTGCCCATCCATCCCTTCTTTAGATACGTGTTGAGGTCCTATGGCCTAGTCTCCATCCAGTTAAATTTGAACTCCTGGAACCAAATGGTGGGTTCGTGGATGTTGTAGAAGGAGGCATCCTATGGGAAGGAGATGCCCTTCTTTGTTTTCCAAACAATGAATATACCCAAGGTTGCGATGGGGGATGATAAGACGAAGGGGTGGTATTATCTGACTTTCTGGGGGTCTCACACTCCATTCGTGCTCGATCTGTTGGGCTTCATCAAGGAATGGAAGAGTTCATGGTTCTGGACTTCCGGGAGATGGGGACACGATGGAGGGTAACCCCCTGGCGCCCCTTACAGTTCTCACCAAATACTTCACATTTAGTGAGTACTAGCACTTTGTTTCTAAAAATATATTTGCTTGTATTCGAAATATAACTTCTGTTCTTGCAAGTCCTCTTCCTTGGTGTGAGTTATCCATCGAGAACTTTGACACGATCTGCATCGTGTATTAGCTTTCTCCGAATAGGAGATCTTACAACGAGTTGATAAGGAAGAATATCCACTTCGTTTCACACGAGCTGATGGCCTCCCAAGGTGAGTGTAGAGGTTACATCATTGTAGTCCACGGTTGAAGTGTTCATACTTAACTGATTTTTTGTTTTGTTCAAATGTCTTTAATAAGAAGAAGCATCTAAAGTTCGACTTCAAGACCATCCAGAGGATGGTGACTAAGGCGAGGGCCTTGAAGACCTCCTCTTCGACCTACAAAAAATAGATGGAGGACTTGGCAGCTACCAGCAAGAAACTGCATCGGGCCGAGGAGGAGGAGCCCTTGCTTAAGAAGGGCAAGAAGGCAGCTGGGCCTTCAAGGGCCCCAGTTGTGGCGAAGGCTGCCACTAGGCAAATGACGATACCCATAGGGGCCGTGATTGGGGAGAGGTCTGCCTGTCTTCCAGAAGCGACCCCTGTACTGGCATCTGCCCCTTGCTCCGACTGCTGCAGAGGAGAGGAAAAAGAGGGCCCGTCCCTCGAAAGAGCAAGATTTCTTAGGCTGCACCTCCGAGGAGCCCGTGAAGGAGGTATTGGAGGCTCTTTCTCCAGAGACTGCTGTTGTGGCCAGGTTCCACTGTAAATATTGGACGGAGACCTGGAGGGACCACACATCTTCCTACACAACCGAAGACCTTGTGGCTACCAATAGCACCTGCCTCACCCGAGCCTTGAGCATCAGTGTCCAACTGGAGGGCCTAGTGAAGGACCTTAAGACGAAGAACACCAGCTTAGCCCAAAGGTTGGAGAAGACCTCTCTTTATGGAGACAAGGTGAGGGTGGCCTGAGCCAAAGTAGAGGAGGCCCGAAAGGCAAAGGAGGAGGCAGAGGCGAGGGCGGTGAAAGCTGAGGCCGTGTTAGAACAGCTGAAGAAAAAACTATATGAGACTGAATGCCAAGTAGCTGATTTGACGAGGTGAATTGACCATGCCAGCGAGCATCATCGCCTTATAGTGGAGGCCCTCGATGCCTCAAATAAGGAGAAGAGTGAGCTGAGGCAGCGGGTGGAGGCCCAAGTCGAAAAGATTGACTCTCTGAAAACGGAGGCAAAAACAATTAGGGAGGTAGCCATACAGCACTTTATTGACCATTTTGAAGAGCACAAGCTGTATGATACCTTTGCCAACTATTGGGCCTCATGGAATGCCCGAGCTATGTTGCAACGCCTCAGGGAGGTTCACCCGAACTTGGACATCTCGGCTTTGGAGGAAGAGTTCGGTGGGCCTATCGAGGGTCGCCTCGACATAGTCGCTGTCGAGAAGGCTGCGATTGCTCCGGAAGAAGCTGTGGCAGGGGCAGAAACTGCTCCCGAGGAGGTCGAGGTGGGGGCAGGGGCCATCGTGCCAGTAGAGTAGGACCTTCTGTAATGGCTTCGGCCCACCAATTGTAAAGTTTTTTTTATATTAATGAATTGAAATTTATTTTTCAAGTGTTGAAGCTTCTTTTATCATTGCTGAACTGTTCGTTCTATTATAAGTTGATCGCTGTTTAAGCCAATATTACTAACATCAATAAGTGGTTGAGGCGAACGATGACAATCCATAGGATATAACGAACTGAAGATTCAAATAACTTGAATTCAACATACACCAAGGCAATTTAAGCGCTCAGTCAAATAGGAATAAGTTACAATTTGTGGATCATAATCAGATCAAATCGGAACATGCATTTGTTTGTTGGTAGTACTTCCTTAAGTGTTCAATGTTCTACTAGTGAAGCAACATTTTCCCTGCCATATCTTCAATTTCATAAGTCTCGGATCGGGATTCTTTGATGACGCAGTACGGGACCTTCCCAATTTGGTCCAAACACTCGGAAGTCCCTGGTTTTGATAATGGGAACACCCTTCTGAGTACCAAATCGCCTATGCGTAGAGTTCGGCTTCTGACCCTTGAGTTGTAATAGGGGGTTATCTTCCTTTGATACGCAGCCAGTTTGACCTAGGATGAATCTCTTCTTTCTTCCAGGAGGTGGAGTTTGCACATTCGTGCTTCGTCGTTGTTGATCTCATTGAAGTTTATACAACGATGTGAAGGGATTTCGACCTCGACTGGGCTTATGGCCTCGGCTCCATAAGTTATGGAGAAAGGGGTTTTCCCTGCTGCAGTTCGGCTTGTTCGTATGGCACAGAGGACATGGGAAAGTTCATCGACCCAAGTTCCTTTCGAGGTGTCATGTTCCTTTTCAGGGTGTGCTTGATCGTTTTGTTGACTACCTCAACTTGTCCATTTGCTTGGGGTGACGAGGTGTTGAGAAGTCTTTCCTTATGTTGAGCTCGTCATACAAGTCTCGCATCTTTTTGTTATCGAACTGCCTTCCGTTGTTGGATACTAAGGAGTAGGGAATGCCGAACCTGCAAATGATGTTCTTCCAGAAGAACGTCGTGGTGTTCGCCTTAGTGATTTTTGCTAGAGGTCCAGCTTCGACCCATTTAGTGAAGTAATTGATGGCAATTACGGCAAAGGTTACACTTTCTCTTCCTTTTGGGAGGGGGCCAATGAAGTCTATACCCCATTTGACGAAGGGCCATAGGCTGGTAACTACGAGGAGTTCCTGAGAATGCTGTCTTTGAACATTGGCGAACCGCTGACACTTGTCATATTTTTGAACAAATTGACAGGAGTCCCTTTTCAGGGTTGACCAGAAATAACCTTGTCGAAGCACCTTGTATGCCAGGGTTGCTCCACCGAAGTGGTTACCGTAGACTCCCTTATGAATTTCTCGCAGGATGTACATGGCCTCCATCGGAGTAGAGGTAATGAGAAGCCTCTTTTATATAACACGCCATCTTGAAGTGTGAAGTGAGCAGCTCTTCTTCTCAACTTCTTTGCTTCGTTCTTTGAGGGTGGCAGCGATTGATCTTTGAGATAGGCTATAATCAGCTGCATCCAAGGCGGGGTACCTTCAATCTACATTGCTTTTTCGCCTCCGAAGATGGAAGGCTTCGAAAGACGCTTGATTGGAATGATTCTTAGTAGCTCAGAATCCTTGTTGCTAGCAAGTTTGGGCAGGGCATCCGCGTATGTATTTTCGAGGTGTGGAACCTGGACCAGCTCGAACCTCTCAAAGTGGGGGACTAGGTTCAACAGTAGTTTCAGATAAGTGGCAATGCCACTGTCTTTGGCCACAAATTTTCCATTTACCTGACTCACCACAAGTTATGAGTCGCTATTGACTTGTAATCTTTCAACTTGCATTTCTTTAGCTAGCCTGAGGCCTGCCAAGAGGGCTTCATACTCTACGGCATTGTTTGAGGCTTTAAAATCGAACCTGATTGTGTAGTTTACCTTATGGCCTTCCGGGCTCTCCAGGACGACTTCGGCTCCCGAGCTGCTTTCTTCTAACGATTCTTCCACAAATAGCTTCCAAGTTGGGGGCTCTGCCGGATCCATTGTTGCCTTCATTTACGGGGCTTTGGCGAACTCGACGACAAAATCCGTGAGGGCCTGGCCCTTGATGGCACTTCAAGGTTTAAACAATAGGTCAAACACTAAACTCAACTGCCCATTTTAGTAATCGACCCGAAGCATCTATCTTCTGTAGCACTTATTTCAGTGAAAAGTTGGTGAGTACTTCAATTGAGTGAGCCTAAAAGTATGGCCTCAACTTTCTTGACGCGGTAACTAGGGATAGATCAAGCTTTTCCATGTTTGTGTAGCGAGTCTCTACCGGCAGTAAAGCTTTGCTGATGTAGTATACTGGTAGCTGGTGTGCATCTTCTTCCCTGGCCAGCGCTGCCTTGACTGCCTCGTCCGAAACTGCCAAATACAGTAGGAGTGTCTCGCACGGTTTAGGTTTAGATAGTAGGGACACCTCTCCCAAGTGCTTCTTCAACGCTTGGAAGGCTGCCTCACATTCTTCGGTCCACTGAAACTTCCTCCCTTACTTCAGAATCTTAAAGAAAGGTAAGCTCTCATCAGTGGCTTTGGAGATGAAACGACTGAGTGCAGCAACCTTCTCATTAAGGCTTTGCATCTCTTTCAGCTTCTGGGATGACTTCATCTCTAACAAGGCTTTTATCTTCTCGGGGTTTGTCTCAACCCCTCTTTGGCTCACAATATATCCCAGAAATTAATCCGATGCTACCCTAAAGGTGCACTTCATCGGGTTCAGCTTTATCTTATACTTCCTCAGAATTTGAAAAGTGGTGTCCAAGTGACTTACGTGATCTCCTGCGTGGAGGGTTTTGACCAGCATGTCATCAACGTAGACTTTCATGATTTTGTCAATAAGGTCGGCGAACATCATGTTGACCATCCTTTGGTATGTGGGGCCAGCATTTTTCAATCCAAATGGCATCATTTTGTAGCAGTACAATCCTCGATCTGTGATGAAATATGTGGTCTCTTCATCGGGTCGGAACATAGGTATTTGGTTATACCCTGAATAAGCATCCATGAAGCTCAGGAGTTCGTGTCCAGCGGTGGAGTCCACTAGTTGGTCTATCCTTGGGAGGGGAAAGTTGTCCTTTGGGCAAGCTTTGTTCAAGTTGGTGAAGTTGACGCACACCCTCCATTTCCTGCTGGACTTCTTCACAAGCACTGAGTTGGATATCCACTTCGGATAAATAGCTTCTCTGATGAAGCCGTTGCGACTTAGCTTGTCGACCTCTTTCTTTAATGCCTAATATCTTTCTGAATTTAGTGCTCGCCTCTTCTGTCGATGTGGCATGCATGTGGGGTTGATATTCAAGTGGTGACAGCTGACCCTTGGGTCTATTCCCACCATGTCTTTATGGTTCCATGCAAAGATGTCCAAATTTCTTTTCAGGAAATTCATTAGCTCTTCTTTCGTCTCAGGAGGCAAAGCTTTCCCTATTTGCAAGACCTGAGTGGGGTCTTGAGAGTTCGTAGAGAAAGTCTCGAGCTCTTCCATAGGAGTTACATTCGGCTCAAATTCGATGATTCGAGGGTCTAATACATCAAGAGGGTGCCCTTCTTCAGGGGTCTCAATCATATCGACGTCTTCTCCCTCTTCAGGGGTCTGCCCTTGTTTAGGGGTGTCAAGCATCTCTAAATCTGTGTGTTTTATTTACTGTGTCAATTGTTATCACATTCATAATGCGGGGCTCAGATTTTCGTAGAGAGTTGAGGTAACATGATCTTGAGCCCATCTAGTTACCTCGGATTGTCGCGATCCTATGCTCAGTTGGGAACTTCATACATAAGTGGTGAATAGAGGTCACAGCCCAAAGGTCCTTGAGTGCAGGTCGACCAAGTACCCTGTGGTAAGCTGACCTATGATCCCCACTAAAAATTTCATGAAGTGATGAGTTACTAGGGATGTTGATCCCATCTCAACAGGCCAAGTTATTCATCCTCGTGGGATGATGCTATCCCCAGTGAATCCGAATATTAGGTCGGTCATGAGAACCAAACTATGCTCAATTTGCATCTTGTTAAAGGTTTATCCGAATAGTATATTCATCAAGCTTTCATTGTCAACCAGTATGCGCTTATGTCCATTCTGAGCCACAACGTCCCTTACTACCAATGCATCGCAGTGTAAGTGATGGACACCTTGCGAATCTTCTTAGGAGAAGGTGATTGGATCCATTCCATTGGTATGGGACTGGTTGTCGATATATGTGATCATTGGCGGGTCTTTCGTTTTCCTTGTGCAGTTTCTCTGGGCATTTCTAGTATTGCCCCCGATGTGGGGTCCCCCAATGATTGTATCAATTTCCCGGATAGTATCGTCTCCGGTGGTTGGGGTTGATTCCTTTGCCTGGATTCTCCTCAAGATCTTTCTCTCTCTCGTCTCTCTTCTTTGAGGTGATTGATCTCGATGTTGCCTCGACTCCCTATTTGGAGAGGCGAACCTGTGGGAGTGTTCATGATAATGGTCTCTCCTGGAGGAGCGTGGGTTGTTTTGACTTGAGGATCGAGGTGCATATCTGCATTTACTGATGTCATGGCCATAGAGTTGGTGAAATTTGCAGAACTTTGCTCCTTTCAAAGGCTTGTTCGCCTACTTCTTCTTCTTCGTCGGGTGTTTGTTCCCCCGGATGGTCCTGTTTCGGTAGGAGCATTTTCATACGCCAGCACTGGCACTGCATTCAGAGTGGTTGAAGCCAATGCCTGTCCGGATGTGGGGCTACTGTGTGGCCTACCTGGGTCTATTGCTGGTTGACGAGGTGTGCCGCTGGTCCTTGACCCATTTGCCTTTGAGGCGGAGGAAGTCCCTGAGCTGCACGATTTTGGTAGTCAATCATCTCATCATTGACGATTTCCACCCTCATCATCTCAACCAGTTCGTCATAAGTGCCTGGACTCTTACCTCGGACGTCTCGAACAATGTGTTCATGTTGAGGCCTCCTTTCAGGGCTAAGAGGGCATCTCTATCTGTGACTTGTTCGCAGTATATGATTTCATCAGTGAATCTGGCGAGATAGCTTTTCAGCGTCTTGCGAGGAGCTTGCCTCATATCTTGTAGGCATTGCACTAGGGCTTCTCATTCCCTTCGTGAGAGGTACTGGTTCAGAAATGCCTTCTTTAAATTTGGCCAACTTTTGATGCTTAAAAGCGGTAATCTGTTGTACCACACCTCAGCAGCTCCAGTAAGGGTTAGGTGGAAGGCCCTGCATTTCAGTGCCGGTAAAGCTCCTCTGAAGCTCATCTGCGTCATGTACTTAGTGAGGTGTTTATGTGGGTCTTCCTTTCCTTTATACTTAGGGATTTTAGGGGATATGAAGTTCGCGGGCATTAGGAAGTTTCGAATTTCTCTGGAGAAAGGGAGGTTGTCATCATCGTCATCAATTTCGTAAGAGCGACATGTCCCTTCAGAGCTTTCCCCCTCTGATGCATTTTAGGGGGGTGGAGGTACCCCTCCCCGACTATCCCAATCCATTAGGTTTCTCATATCCCGCCTATTTCTAGGTGGAGGGGGTGCCTCCTATTCTTCTTCTTACTCCTGCACATGTTGAGCCGACCTTTGTATGGAGCGGACCCTATTGCTAGGATTTTGCTCTATCCGATCGAAGACACTAACCAACTTCTGAGGTTCGTATTCTGGTGGAAAGTTTTTTCCCAGCCGTGGTTCCGCTGTGTAAGTACCTTGGGCATAGGAAGTGACATCCACTCCCACTTCTCTCTCAATGGAGGGTTCCTTGTGGTGGTTTGAATGACCCAGGGCATGTGATGCTGGGTTCTGCCCTTGAGCCGGGTGCAACCCTTGTGGTGTTGAAAAGCCATGCTGACCTTGGGCTTGCATGGAGAATTCACGCATAACCAGATTCTGGGTTGCAATGTCTCTCATGCCTGCAACTATTTGAGCCATCCTTTCAGTGAGTGACGTTGTCCTGTTACCTTGGTGACGCCGGTGATGGGATCTCCGATGTGTGACATTGGTGCAGAGCACTTCTTCTTCAGAGGCATCCCTATACCCTTCAAGATTTGCGTTCTCATTACTATAGCTCATTTTCCCACTCCTTTTTTTTCAAGGGTGTTAGGAACTTAAGACTGTAAGTTGGCTTGGTTCTTTTTCAAGAATGTCCCCTTTTCAGGGTAAGTCGATAGTCTTCTGGTGGCTTTTTTTCGATGGTTAATGGGGAATTCTTTGGTTGGAATTTTTCCAAGGACGACGCCAATTTGTTGACCTCACGAATTGGACCTCCACATGGCCAATCAGGAGCCACTTCACATATTCCTCCCTGCATACAATAACGCATGGTGAGGAGCACACGGTCAAAACCAACGGGGGCAGCGACGGCCACATACACTCCAACGGTCAAGTCAATGGTCGATGATCAGAATGATGTCGAAATTGTGCATGAGAGTGGGGAGAAGAATATATAATGCTTGAATGTGGAGAGCTTAGTTTAGTGGAGAGCTTAGTTTAGTATCAGTTTCATTACCTTTGCCTCTTGCCAAACCTTAAGTATTTATAGACGATGAGCACTGTTGGATGTGGAACACGTGTATGCATCTGACGGTGTGAGACGTCTGCTCATAGGCGTCAATCAACTGCGTCAGGAATGGACGAGTTATTAATTTTTCTGAGTTGAGTTGACATAAAGTTGATGTCACATTACCTAAACCCATAAAAATGTCACATTCATAGAGGATCCTGACATAGATATACTTCTGAAACTGGCGGGGAAGGTATCTGTTGAGGAGCACCTCGGATAGCCAAGCGCTTCGGTTATAGGTAAGATAATTTTCAGCAACAAAGTGCAAGGATATTTTATAAAGGTGACAGACCCTAAACTAAAAGTGATTAAATATAACCAAAAACCTTTGGTGGCAAATGTATTGGATATACAATTATAGAAATCCCTTTATGAACTGTAACAAGCAAAGAAAATGATATGTAAAATTTACAATATTGTTGTGAATAGTTGGAGTGATTATAAGATCTTTAAATGTAACATATCTCTTTGTTCTAAAATCACTCGACGTGGTTGTATCATTGATTGGTCTTACATCGTTTGAAATATGTTTATGGTAGCATTCTTTGAATATCAACTAGTGTATGTTAGTCCAAAAATATGAAATGGACTAAATTGGTGTTACATTGAAACAATTGAGGGCCTAATATTGCCTTACATAATTAAATTGAGAACTCGGGTAGATCCAACTTTTATGTTTGGCTAACATGTGGTAAATCAACATCGCAACTGGCATATTCCTGTGTATTATAAATTGTATAAATGAATAATCATTGGAAGGTTATAAAGTAATAGGATGTTAGTAGAATATGCAAATGTTGAACTACACCACAATGGTAGGTACAATAATGAAGAATTGAATTTATAGTACCCATGATTTAAAATAAATTATTAAATGAGTAATTATATTACCACAACAAAATTTAATTACTACACCACATTATAATCAAACCACAATTAAAATATATTTCAATAAATACACCCCCAACAACTTTACAACTATACTCCTAATCCAACAACAACAAAAAATAATAGTAATAAAAAATACAATATTATGGCTTGCTCATCATCTCAATATCAAATTATAAAACATCAAAAGTATGAACACGATTATATTGATAAATAGACCTACAGAAAATTGCTTTAATAAGGTAAAAGTCTACATCTTTTTGCAACACCATTTTTCGCTCTCGAATTGAGCCTCTGCAACTTGTGGATAGTCTATTAGGGTCCATTCTCCTACTACTTTCTCTCTACTGTTTTGCTTCAAGTTCTTCATTAAAAAAAATAAAAAATAAAATTGAGGTTCGTCATAGGCCCTATTTTTTCTTCTAGTTTTGCTTCAAATTCTACCTCTCATTTAAGAAATCTCAAATGAAGACATGGATCACCACAAGAGTAAAGGCCACATTCTTGGTTCAGGTACGTATGCTACCATATATTCCGCGTCAAAGCTTGATTCTCATCTTTCCCATTCCGTGGCCACTGTGAAGTCTAACAATTACAATTGCACTTCACTGAAGAAGATATAGGTATTGAAAACAATAGACAAGTCTACAATATTCTCCATAAATATGCACACGAGGGATCCCCTACTGATCTGATAAAAAAGAATGGAGGAAAAATCCCAGAAAGGGTCTCTCCTACGTTTATGAGATTGGGTCAACAAAGTCATTCAAGCCTTTGATCCTGTAGAGAAGGAAGATTTCATGTATAATTGTGGCGGAATAATAAATTGTTTTATGTACTAAATATATTAAAACCCATTTATGTAATTATAGTTAAGACTATTTAAGTATATAAAAAAATATTTAAAATTTGTGGTGTAAGTAATAAAATTTGTAGTGGTAATATAATTATCCTTAGTAAATATGTAATACTATGACCAACATAGTTGTGTTAGAGATTCTCAAAGCAAGTTGTACATTGGAAGATCAAATTAGAGCTAGAGAAAAGCATGTGGCTTCAAATATTAATGGAAGAATTCCTTAATTGGTGACTGTTTTGTCTATTATATGAATTAATTGTAATATCTAACTACATTTAATAAGACACATAATCTATTATAATATGGTTAGTCTTGAAATTTACGTAAAAGATATAATACTAACAAACAATTGATCTTAGATGGTGTAATTTCGTGGATCAACGAAGAAAAAGTTTATCAAGAAATCAAGTATACAACATATTGAGGGGAATGAGCTTATAGTAATGTAGGATTTTCGTAATTGTCACCCATCCTTTCTGATTGAAGATCTCAAAATCTCAATTCAATGAAATAACTAACTTATGAAGACTCATTGAACAATTGTAAATTATGAAGACTCATTGAACAATTGTAAATTAACTCCTATTCATTCCAATAAGAAAAAGCTATTTGCAGAGTATTTTACGATACATTAAACTTTTAATGAAACATATAGCTTGAATAAGCCGAGTGGGTATAACATGTACTCTTAATAAGAGATCACTTATGCAAATATGAAGTGAGACCGCTTCTATAAAATTGTTCTAAGATTTTGAATTCTCTAAATCACTTATAAAATCCAAGAGTTATACATTGTTAAAATGAACACAACCATTAGAACTTGGAAATTACCAAGAAGGTTATTGTATGGGTTACAATTGTGGTTGAGCAATTCAAGATATTGAGTTCATTGATTAACCAAGTAAATCCGATAGTATTCTACAAAAAGAGTTTAAAATCCACTATGTACTTATATCGATGCAACAACTTCTACTTGGAGTCTCTTTAGTGTCTACATTATCTTTTGCTTTAATTTTCATTTGTGGGAGTTGTTGAGAATGGGTTCAACATATTGATTTTGACCCATTTTAACCAACTGGTTACGCCATAGCAGATGTCGATATCGAGAATTCAAGGCTGAACTTATTACTCCACAATTTCATTATAAAAGTAGTTTCTCGAACTAAATTCGAGGTGAATGATAAACTAGACAATAATTGAGACGCTTGTGAAAATTGTATTGGCTTGATGGAATTTTCTTTTAATCCAAGTGTGATACATGATAGAATATTAAAGGATATGTTTGACCGAAATGTGTGTTTTTTTTTGAATGAAAAATTATGACTTTTTGACTTGTAATTTTTAAAAAGTTGGGAACCTCAAAAATAAATTTAAATGTTAGTATATTTTCAATTAGGAATCTAGAATAGAGATTTCTTCATGTATTAAGATTTTAATCCTTCTTTGTNCATCTTCCAGATATTCCAGAACCTTCAGAGTGCAAAATAAACACAGAAGTATTCACTGGAATTAATCGGATTCTGCAGGAACAGAGAGAGTTTTAGAGAGAGAAAGGAGAGACGATGTCGTACTTGCTACCCCATCTCCACTCTGGATGGGCGGTGGATCAGGCAATCCTCGCTGAAGAAGAACGCCTCGTCATTATCCGATTTGGGCACGACTGGGACGATACCTGCATGCAGGTAAAATATCTCATTATTCAATTCTTCCTAAAGAATTACTTATCAATCAGTCTTATTTACTGGCTGATACTATTTTTCTAAATTTGAATTTTATTTAAACTAATTTTATTTTATTTATGTTTTTCTTTTTGCTGTGGTTCAATTTACTCACTGTCTGTTTGGTTCTTCATTGTATTTTTAGCTGAACGTGTAGATTACTCTATATAGTATTCAGTTAGGGTAACAGTCTAACGGATTGTTGTCACAATTACATGGAATACATAGAATTTCTGTTTTATTTTGGTTTTTTTTTTTTTGTTGACTTCTAATTTTAACTTGTCATTTGATCGGATGTGTTAGTTATGATTATTGAGGTAATGTGCAAATCATATTTATGCGTTTATATTATGCGATTACTAGGAAGATGTGAACTTTACTATCAAAAGCATGTTAGAATCACTTTAAGCAGTCTGAATAAATTTGGTTTTCGTAGTGTTGAAGATGAAGAATTTACTTTTCCCTGGATATCTTGTTTTGTCTTTGAGCATGTTTGGCGAAGACTAAATAAAGTGAAGTTCTGTAACGAAACTTCTAAGATTAGCCAAACATGTTATTTATCTTATTAGCAAGCTTCAGTTACTGTTTATATTGATCTAGTCTGATTAAATAGTATTTCGTTGAATGTTTAACTGTTTAGCGAATCAGTGGGACAACAAACTATGCCATGATTTCTTTTCTTTTACTGTATTTGGTTCATTGCAAGATTAGAATATCTAAAACATTTTAAGCTATGAAGGCAGTGATGGCGATGGGGCGGGGCGGGGCGGGGACGGGGCAACTTTTTGCCCCCTTTTAGTTTTATTTATTTATTTTTTTTTTTGCATTTTCAAAGTTTCGAATTATGTTATTATTAGAGAATAAAATGTAAATTCAAAATGGGTTTTTAACGGGTGAATTGTCTAGAAATAAAAATATTTTTAATTTTAATTTTAATTTTTTTCTTCATAGGGCGGGTTTTTTTGCCTCGTTCGGGGCAGGACGGGTTTTTTTTCCATTCCTATATGAAGGTTTAGGCTTCTCTTCCCTCTTTTGATACATTTTATCAAGATTACGCATCATTCTTACAAATGGGGTCTTTTTTAAGGTCTACACTAAATATGTCCAATCACATGGGCCGTTTTTCTTTGATTTATCTCAATTGACTCTACATCTAGTTACTGATGTATTTCGCTTATGATTTTATTCATTTTAGTATGACTGCACCTGTTGTAGCATTTTTATTTCTACTATGTTCACCATGGACATGTCTTCTTTAATAACCTAAATCTTGATAATTACTTAGAATGTTGAACACCTGATCCGAAAATATTCAAATTATATTCAAAGTTTAGCAGTTCAATGAAGTCTGAGGGTCAATGTTTTGTATTACTTATGAGCATCCCTGTTTGCGTGCTACTGTAGAATCGCCATTGGCGTTGTTAATTCATGTAGCATCTAAACATTCAAGTTTATTCCTATAATTTGCTATATGTTTTATAATTTTCTAGATTATTTCTTGCCGACATGCCAAGAGATTTCTGGAGATTGTTAGCTTGCTCTGCCACCACCATTATGAACAAATTTAGAAGTAGCAAAGCCAGTAATTCCACTGACTTACCACCCTTTTAAACATAGCATCACCCCTTGTAATACATGTATGAGTAAATAAATAGTGCACATGAGGTGGTGGTGTAGTTCTTTGAGCTCTATGAGGTGTGTCAGTGTTTGAAATACACAATTCAATTGTGTAGATATCTTTAAGTGATGTTAGTGTGTAGCATATATCATAATTATAAATTTGTTAAAGTTTTCTTTGAGGAAAATAGAAGACAATTTTATTTGTCTATTGTTCATCAATTTGGTATCGATATTAGTGCATAGATGGGGAGAGATTTTGAGGAATAAGCAGCAATTGTGAGTGTGTCTCACAAGTGTCCATTCGAGTGGGTATCGAATTAGGGTGAGAACTTCAAGTGTCTCATATCAAATCAAACGGTATATGTGGTCTTTATTTATAAAATAGTCTTCATTCGTGTTTAAAATCTTCATTTACTTATTTATTTGCTAAAGAGAATACTTGTAAGAAAGAGTACTATCTGAAAAATCAACTGAATCCAGCAAACTGTTTAAAGTGTTTACTGATTAGCCTTTTGGTTTGTTTCTGAATATGAAGAAACCTTTTTGCCTTAAGATTTAATGTTCTGGCTTCGAAATCCTTGTAGTTTCAAGGGTGGTTTTCACAACCGTATCTGAACTGAGATTGAACTACTTGCATCTAATGTTTCCTTTGGGCCTCACACTTGAAAATTAAGAAACAGTTCCTTTTCAAATTGAGTTAATCTTTTCCAAGTTTTATTTCCAACTCCATATGACCGATGTATTTTTGGAGTTCATACATAGTTTTCTTGATGATAGAAGAGGCAACTTCGTGCTATGGTGGTGTTGATGATCACTTTTTTCTCTGAACTTTGTATTCTGAAAGTTCTAATATTGTGCAGAGTCATCCATCTTCTCCCTACGGGCAGGGAGGAACGAAAGAGAACCACAAAAATGAGGGAAGTAGATAGCAAATAAAGGAGCATAAAAATCGTGTACTTGGACATTTTTTCAATTGCCTGTTGTTTCACTTGATTGGAATATAATTTTTTTGATAGCTTGAATATTTCTCTCATCATGTTTTATTTAACATATGAGTTGGACCTCTCTGATGTGTTTGGTATGCTGGAAACTACAGTATTTAACAAGATTAAGGAAGGAAAGAAAGTTAAAAGTCCTGAGTGTGATCATATGCTATTTTTTCTACCAAAAATGCTCCTTGTGTATTCTTTCTGATGTCGTTTTTGCTCCCCTAGATGGATGAGGTGCTGGCTTCTGTTGCTGAAACAATAAAGAATTTTGCTGTGATTTACTTGGTGGATATAACTGAGGTGCCTGATTTCAACACAATGTACGAGCTGTACGATCCGTCGACTGTCATGTTCTTTTTCAGGAACAAACACATCATGATTGACCTTGGCACTGGGAACAACAACAAAATTAACTGGGCTCTCAAGGATAAACAGGAGTTCATTGACATAGTCGAGACTGTCTACCGTGGTGCCAGGAAGGGCCGAGGATTAGTTATTGCCCCGAAAGATTACTCCACCAAGTATAGATACTAAGTACTTGAATTGGTGTGTGTGATTTCATCATGTGATTTAGGCTACCTTGGCAGCTCATAGGTTATTGCTGCAAAATTCTGTGTACCAAATATCGATACAATGATATCTGAGTAATGATTCGTGGGCAGACAATTCAATTGAGTCCTTTGAACCATCGGAGTACAAAGATTCTCCCGTGTTTTAGTTGTTGTCATGTCTCACTGCATTCCCAATTTGATAGTTGAATTTCAATTGGACGCATTGAAAATACCAATATAAATTTTTAGACAAATCAAAAGGGAGAGCCCTTGTTAAGTCGGAAAATGAGTTTTTCCCTCTTAAGTCGCCCCTCGGTTGTACCCACGTCCAAGCAAGAGAAATGGGGTCACCAAACCTAGATTTTCACAGGGTCTGCCTGCTTTATTCATGCAGTGCAGATTGCTTGTATTTAAAATTGTACAACTAAAATCTGCAGATTAAGATAAAATTCTTTGCTCGGGATTAGAGACTAAAACATATACATTGCAAAGTTCTCCTCTTGAAGAAAAGTATATGCAAAGCAGACAGCGTAAAGTGGGAAACGAGTTTTGGTGGTATTGATGCCCACAAAATTGGATTGTGTTAAGAGAAAGGCATAATACAATGTGGAAAAATGTCACGCCCAATTGCATTCTACTTAGGATTCTCTTGACCTTTTCACACTAACAAGAAATATGTTACTTCGGACCCAGGTCTCTTAAGTCATCATATACTAACAATTACTAATCATAACCTCAAGAATATTAGATAAATATATCACGTATTTCCCTGTTGAATTTTATCCGGTCTAACTTATCAAATATACTGTAAGTATTTTGCACACCATTTACCTTTAACTTTTTGAATGAGCCGTAGACAAGCTTGAAAATGATGCATAGACTATCTAATCTATAGATTCTAGCCTTGTTACCCTCAAAATCCCTATAAATTCATAGTATACACAGAATCTTCATTTTGTCTTCAACTTTCCTAAAGAAAATCAGATGAGAAAACCCAGAATTCTTGAATTCATGACAAGAAGATGGCTTTTTCTTTTCTTGATCGATATCATGTTATCCACGGCAAAATTTGAGGATCAAACTGGAGAAGCAGGTTTGTTATGCATCAGTGACTGTGAAACATGCCCTGTCATATGTGCACCACCACCCTCGCCAGTAAATTCAAAGCCGCTGCCATTGCCACCGCCTCAGCTGTCGCCACAGCCACCAGCCAACCACCACTCACCACCGCAGCCGTACTATTTTGGTTCACCACCTCCATCTTCACCTCCTCGTCCTCGTCCTTCTCGGCCCCCACCGCCAGCTTATATTTCGTGGGACAAGAGTCCTCCTCCACCATCTCCTCCTCCAAAAATCATATACATTCCAGGGAATCAGCCACCTAGTGTTGTTATGGGGCCAAAGAATTATCCTTATTACTATTTCTATGCTTCAAAAGCTGCTTCTATTCCTCATCAGGGATTCTTTTTGCTGTTTATTTCAAGTTTTGTTCTTCTTAGGTGACTAAAAGTTGTATTAATATCATGGAGAATATTAAAGGGCATTCTCGTGAGTATATGTTAAGATAAGATAGTGAAATCTTGTGTAGTATATTATGATCTTTACATTTCTTGTTTATCCCTTTGCATTTTGCCCAACTTCCTATCCTACATGGTTGTAGTTGGAATATTTCAATTATTTTTTGATGTATTTGGGGTATTCTTGGAGTTATATGTGGACTATAATAATGCGATACATATAGTAAATAAATTCTAGCAAACATGAAATATTTTATTGAGATAAAAATTGATGAAATGTGTGGATAAAAATTGTCTAATCCCGTAAAATGTATGGTTAAAATTAATTATTGAATTTAATTTAGATTTTTATCCATTTTTTTTAACTAAACCACAAAGAGGCTTAATAATGGTTGGATACACATACGATGTTAACTTTATTATGAATTGATAAATAGTGATGCGTACTACTAAATGTTTAGTGAAAGCTAATTAAAATTCATTCTTCATTCTTGACAAAGTAATATTCGACATTATTCGCTTTTCAAAGTATGTGAACAAGATGACATATTTATGTGCGTGGGATTTCAAATTACAAAAATTGATAACTTTGCTAACACTTCAAGGTTTCACTTTTACATATTAGTTATAACCGTCTTTACATTTGTAAAGTAATGTACATTGACCACTTATTTTGTACGTTAGATGGAAGTAAACAGGTCTCCCGAGGTATAATCCAGTGGTGCAAAGGACAGGAGTAAGGTTATCTCACGCCTTGTTGGCAGCCGCAGTGTGGGAGTTTGATTTCTGAGATATGGAATTGAACTCCTTGTAGGCGCAGTGTACAGACAACTCTTGTTCCCTGATTTGTTGGAGCACATCCCTCGATTTACCTCCCTCACAAAGTTTTAGGGATGGAGCGGTGGGGACCCTCAAAGTTAGGGTTCAACTTTTTTTTTTTTTTAGATTGAAGCAAACAGTCTTTCAAAAGAGTAAAGCTAATGTGATGGGGATTTTGGAAACAGGTGCTGGTGTCAGCACATGCTTCCTTTCTTTTTTTAACTGGCCAATCAGTGTTTGACATGTGTCCTCTTTTTTTTTCTATATTTTTTTAAACTTTATCCCCAGCCTTGTTTGTGTAGTTAAGTCCTCCTCAAAATAACCCTACTAGAATACTTGAAAAATTATAGCGTTTGAAAATTTTAATTTAAAATAGTTTAATTGTATCTTTCTCCCTTTTCCTTGTTCGCCTTCTTTCCGAAATAGCTCCATGAGCATTGGAGGCAAGGAGAACGTAGCCGCACCAAGGGAGAAAGGGGCTTGGACACAATTGGACATCAAATATCGAATCAAACAAAAAATAATACAAAAATATAATAATGATACTTTTTTGATGGACCCTCTAAAAAGAATAGTGTGACAGACTAAAGGTGTAGATGATTTAGCATCGAAGCTCGTTTTTTATTTAATTAAAAAATATATAATAATCTCATCAATCTAATAATTGACTTTGAATACAAATTGAATAGACAATGCTTCGAAAAGAAAAATAAAGGTCGGGATCAAATTATCATATTGGCGCATTTTTTTCTAGATCTACAATTCAATTTTACAATATGATCCTCAAATGTTTAAAAGATTTCAATTACGCCCATAAAATATGAAACATTATCTTCTAGACCCAACGTGAAAAGATCTAACAAATCCCGTGCAGCGGCTCTCTATAGCATAGCGGGAGTGCAGACATTTGAGTTCTCGAAATGCCTACAATGGAGTCATTGGAAGCTCTGGCGAACGATGAGATGGTGATGGCTGGGTTTCTACCACTCGCTTTCTCTTCTTTTCAGCCCTACGTTTCCGAACTCCTTTCATTGACTCTCGATCGCCTGCGCAAGGTGCCAAGGTTATTCAACTTACACAAACAAACACACTTATATATATAAATATATATTGTTCGTTTATGCAATGGATTTCCTTCTTTTTTTTTCCATCTTTTTTGGTTTGATTGTTGTAGGAGCCAGAGATATTGAGGGTAGATGCCGAGAGAATTCGGAGGCAGATGCAGGAGGTGGCTTTCGGAAATTATCGGGCGTTCATTGTAGCGGCCGATGCGTTGCTCGAGATCCGAGAGGAGGTTTCCTCCATCGATAAACACCTCGAATTCTGGTATATATATAATTTCAGTTTGCAATTTTGTCTATGATTTATACAATTGGAATTATGATTGTAATGTGAGATAATTCTTGATGTTGAGTTACGATAACTGGACTGTGTTGGTAATGTGATCGAAATAAATGGCAAGCTGTGTGTGAAGTTGTGGATTAAGATCCCGTGAAGGGGGTGGCTTTCTCCTCAGTAAAATGAAGTACTGCTTCTTGTTTTAATTTAACCCAATTTGGGAGGGGAAATGGTTATACTTGTTAAAATAATGCAATTTATGTGTTGATTCTGAGCAATAGTAATCATCTGTTGCTGTGATGTACGGGTTAAGGTAGGAACCTTACGAAGCTTAATGTGGTGAAGGGAAGTGTTGTGGAATATTTGATTTAGGGAGTTGAAATCGTTTTCTCAATCATTATTTCCCACATGCAGACTTTTAGTTTGGGGAAAATATTAAAAAACCAGTAATTTCTATACATTCACAGATGCAAATTCATATTGGTGTGCTTGTTAGCTTTAATTGTTGAGCAGTGTCGTATAACAAGGGAAACAGTCATCCAATGGGAAAATGTGAATTTATTGCTATTTTGATGTGAACACTGTGAGAAGTCCTCTGCATTTTTAATGCAGTTTACAGTTGTGTGAGCAAAATAAAGGCGGAAGCTTGGTAGGTTAACAACCATGCATTGCTTGCAATATTTTGATCAAACTTTATTCATTTGAACCTGGTGCCATGTCAAAAGTTCGACTGATGGACTTCAAGGTATATGGACCATGGATGGTGGCCTGCGATGTTATCGTCGAAATAGTGCAGCTAAGCATTTTGCTTTGATTTTCTTCAATGGACCGCCTCTATTTCTACCCTGTGAAGTAAATGGGAATATTGGAATTGGAAAAGGGCTGAATTTGTCTTAAATGTTTTCATGAATGGCATGAGGAAATGGTTGTTACCTTGAATATTTGTTGACCTTGTAGTTAATTAGATAGTGTTCCAAAGCTTTTCAAACCAGTGCCTTCAAGTATCAGCTAATCAAAATCATGGATTTTTTATGGTCTCTTCAATGCTCATGCGAAGATTAAAAGAAATGAAAAGAACATGCTGATTATATTTTCGATGCTTGTTTTGCAGATAGCTGAAATCCCAAAGCTAACTTCTGGTTGCACTGAGTTTCTTGAGTCAGCAGAACAAATTTTGGAGAAGAGCAAGATGAACCAAACCTTGCTTGCCAATAGTTTTACTTTGCTTGACATGCTTGAAATTCCTCAGCTTATGGACACATACACCTCAAAACTTATTTGTTTTCCTTATTATTTATCTTATATATTTAATGCTGTAGCAGTTTAATTTTATCTTTTCGTAGATGTGTACGGAATGGAAATTATGATGAAGCTCTTGATTTAGAAGCATTTGTTGTAAAACTTACAACAATGCACCCAAAGTGAGTACTGTCTCTAATTCTATTTACCAACATACATTAGGTTTATCTGTCAACGTATTTTTGAAGGCACTCTTCTATTTTCTTTTTTCCTTCAAAAAAAAGAATTCCTGTGATTCAGGCTCTTGCTGCTGAAGTTCGGCAGACCACCCAGTCTCTTCTTTCTCAGCTTCTCCAAATACTCAGATCAAACATCTAGGTACCTTGACATAACTCAACTGCTGTGTTAATTGTCAAGCATGTCGAAGTATCTAGGCTTGATTGCATTCATATTTGTGCTTGCAGTTGCCGGAATGTCATCGCATCATTGGATACTTCCGTCAGATTGGGATAGTTAGCGAGTTCGAAATGCTCCTACAGGTTGCTACATTGAAGACTTTATACATTTCCATTACTTGATTCTACTATTTCTTTTTACTTGTACATTCAGGCCTTACACGTATTCGTACATTGAGTTTCTGATCAAGCTCCTTTGCAGTGCTTGAGATGCCGTGAAGCATGGCTTACTGGAATAGATGACTTGGTCCAGAGAAATCCACACGAATATTTAAAAGAGATGATAAGTTGTCATAGAATGCATCTTTTTGATGTTGTTAACCAATAGCGAGCCATATTTGCGGATGATACATCAGGAAGTGAAGAAAATCATGATGCTAGGCTTCTCTTCAACTGGGCCTTGCATCAAATTACCTCTCACCTCAAAACGCTTAAAGTCATGCTTCCTAAGATAAGTGAAGGAGGATCTTGTCAAATACTTTAGATCAATGCATGGTGAGAACATTTCATCGTTGACTTCCACACCATCATGCTTATTAGTTTATTCACCAACCCCCCCCCAACCC
>NC_036240.1:1139352-1148572 GCF_002742605.1 Olea europaea var. sylvestris
TCATTCTTTTTATTTTTTTCCCCCCCCCCCCCCCCCCCCGACCCCACACACACACACAAAAAACAAAATAATAGAGGAAAGCATAGATAGATGGAGAGTTCCTGTTCCTTGCATTTTCTTACATGTCTTGATGGGGATATCTGCCGCAATCCTCTGTTGCTTTGATGGTCTGGATGGTTGGAAAAAATTATTAGAAGACATTGACCAGTCAACAACTAACGCTTTTTATCCATGCGTACATGACTGAGATGAACTGAATATCCTTGAACTAAAAAAATTGCATATGCATCAAAAAATCCTCTTAGGTTTATAACTTTATGTTTTTGCGATTGCTTCTTATTATGCCGGGTATCCAACCCTGCTTCTGTAAGAGTGAGATGTTCTATCCTTAGTTTGATGATAATCTTTATACTTTGTGGTTGGCAGTATTGTGCACTGGGTCTTGGCTGGGTTGGGTTGGATTTTCGCAGCCTGCTTCCTCCTCTATTTGAAGAGTAAATTTCACATTCAACTTTTCTTAATTATTCACTTGTTTTTGATATTTGGAAAAGCTCTCACTATACTTGTCTTTGGATGATAACAGAGCAGTCCTTAATTTATTCTCAAAGAATATGAGCACAGATGTTGAGAATTTTCAGGTACAATGACCAATGATAAAATCTTATGTCATATGGATAATGTTTTTATGTTATTTGTCCGATGGTTCAATTCATTTTGTAATATGTTTGTCTTAATCCATTCCAGTTAGTCTTGGATTCTCATCGTTGGGTCCCATTACCAGCAATTGGCTTTCCTGCCAATAGCTTGGGTGAAGAAAATCAAGATGATGTTACTCCTCCTCCTAGTCTTATGGAGCATCCACCTCTAGCTGTTTTTATAAATGGTAAGATTTTCTAAAATTTTGTGGTCAACCTGTTTACAGACATTTGAGTAAATTATGGCTGTTACCTTGATATTATAGTTTTATTTAGAAAGTGTTTTATCCATTCCCGTGTTGTAGCTAATGATTGGTGTTTATTGCACTTTCTGTCTGGTGGTGGTAGGTGTATCAGCAGCTGTGAATGAACTACGTCCTTGTGCTCCATTAAGTTTGAAAAATGTGCTTGCTCAGGAGTCAGTTAAGGGACTGTAGGCTGTTTCTGACTCTTTATTGAGATACAAAATAACTAGGATGCTCAGAGACAATGAGTCTCTACTGTTCCTTAAGCTGTGCCAAGCATTTATTGAAGTGAGTTTATTATTACCGTGTTTGTGAAAAATCTCTTTAGCTCAACTTTTTTATTCCCAAACCGATTACCTAAGCCCATTATCCCATTTCCCAAATTACCCTAGAAATAATAATAATAAACAACGGGACGGGTGCCCATTGCCATCCCTAGTTGAAACTTACTTTTTTGCCAAACATGATTGTTAAGAGTTACTTCTTTTTCTAACGAAACCTTCTCTAGAAAGTATGTTTTTATTTTCTAGAAAATAAATTTTAAGTACAGCCAAACGTTCTTTCTTTTTTTGTCTATACAACAACATATCAAATTTCTGTGCGAGTTCTTTGCAGGTTGCTTTTCCGCATTGCGTCACCTGCTTTGGTCACTGTTACCCCGGCAGAGCTGCTCTGATTGCTGATGCCAAGAATTTATTTGATGGAATCAATCGCTTATTGGCAACTTCTCCCTCAAGAGCACTACCAAAGCAAGTACATAATGTGGACTCCAAGAGCAGCATGTCAGAGAATGATGGGAATCTGCCTGTGGCGGAGAATGGGGTTGTACATTCCGATGAACAAGCTGCTAGTGACAATGGAAAGGAAAAAGAACAAAATAATATCAGCCCACAAAGGAGAAGCTCAGTAATGAATGAAGATAATTTGGATCCGCAGCCTGTGGCGGAGAATGGGGCTGTACATTCCGATGAACAAGCTACTAGTGACAATGAAAAGGAAAAAGAACAAAATAATATCAGCCCACAAAGGAGAAGCTCAGTAATGAATGAAGATAATTTGGATCCGCAGCATCAAGAAGTACAGAAATACTATAGTACAATTGAAACTGTCCCTTAAGGTACCAGCCTCCATCCAATTTGATCATTGTAATTAGTGGCTAAAGGTGCTGTGTTCTTTTGTATTCTTCCTCATTTTTTTGGTCATTTTTATTAACGATTGTGGAGTAATTTGACGTCTAGAACTTGTGGGGGCGGAGATGAGCATTTTTCAAGTAATCAAGAGGAAGAATTCTTTTGTATGAAGGTGATTATGGAGTTAAGACATTGTAATCTCCACAAGTGTAATAATACTTATGTTGTAAAACTTTATCAATTTTAGTTCACTAAATCCTCTAAAATGAAACTGCGGTGAGCCTAAATGATCCTACTGTGATTATGTCATATACGATACACCCACGTTTCCAGTTCACTTTCGTCTGTCCCTGAAAAGGGTAAGAATGCCCATTTTAGAGGTTAAGAAGGCCACTTTTGGTCACTGTTTCAATTTGATCAGTTAAGTTCTATTTTTGTTTCAGTTATATTAGAAATCAACTTCTGTTAGTAAAACTGTAGAACTCATGTAATGTGCTGCATGGTGGATTGCCACGTTGTATATTGTGTCTTCTACATACAGTGTGTTAATTTTTCCAACGGAAGTTGACTTGGTGATTATAATTTGTTGACCTCAAAAAATGTTGTCAACAGATGTCGGACCGATCCGTGCACACGTGAGCGAAAGTCTAAAACGCTAAGACGCGTAGACGGTCTAAAACGGACGGATCAAGGGTGTGGGAGTAGCTCAACGGCGCGGGATGAGAATGTTCGGAATTCAGTGGGATGTTCGTAGACCGATTGTACAATAATTACCAATCGATGTTTGTAAATGTATATCTAAATATGTATGAACTCGTTCGTGTCGCAAGATAATAAGAAAGAGAGAATTGAGTAAAGTATGATTTCTTGTATTGATTACTGTATTAGTCTTTGTATGGAATACATGGGGCAGTATTTATAGTGTCACAAGTTAGACCGTGACCTTTGGTTCGGGGTACACGTGGCCTCATCCGGTTAATTTACATGTCAAATTGTAGGCATCAGCCGCACCTAGCTTGCTATACATTTATTGATTGGTAGAGTCACCTCTACTAGTGACAAAACTTAACATTTACACTCATGACAAATGTCTTATCAATCATTCAAGTAAAATCTTTGTGCAGATGATCTCTTGGGAGAAGTGTCTATAGAAGATGCTGCTTTGTGATTTGGAGGTTGCTACCTCGGCTACAGGGCTTCGGCCAATAGGATCTTGTCCACCTTCAAAGGGCTTCGACATATGGGTTTCGGAAGCTCCTCAAAAGACAATGATAGATGGGCCTCGGTATATATGGGCCTAGGCTTCTATGGACCTCGGTTTGTGGGGCTCGACTATGCCACGTGGTTCGACATGAGTTGGCTATGGGCCCCGGTGGGTTGTCCAAGTGTGCAAACACGTAACAATAGTCCCCCAAGTCCAAGTATAGTCATTTATGTAATGCAAGAACTTTGATAAAGTAAAGCTAGTCAGTTAAGTTGAAAGAAATTTTTGAAATTTTTGTACCCCAAATAGAATTAAAACAGAATGAAATTGTCAGTGACCAAGTTGGAGCCGGAAAAGTTGGGGTGACCGAAATGGTGTTTTTTTACCCCGTCTTAGAAGAATTTGTAGGCTTGTATGGCAAGTCTCCATATGGAAATAGTAGAATATTTTTCTTTGCCGCTGGTCAATCATAGTTTTTGAATTTTGAGGGGACATTTCTGGAGAAAACAAGACGAAAATAGTAATATAATCGGGCATTTTTAAGAATGTACAATTTTAAGGGCATGAATTAAAAAGTGTCAACTCATTTGAATTTAGTGTCAACTTGTCTATTATACCCTTAATGAAAAGCTACATTGTAAAATTGTATTCTCAACATTTTAAATGTCGTTCTCGACATTTGATTTTTTTATCAATTTGTTACGAATTTTGAGAAGTGGTTTACATGAGAAGTTATATTAAAATAATATTTTTTGACATTTCATATGTCATTATCGACATTTGAACACCGTTTCATTTGTTTAAAATGATATTTCATTTTGAACATGACATTTCTCTACATTTAAAAATATCGTTCTCGACATTTCTGAATCAATGAAAAACATAGCATTTATTGTGATTTGACATGTATACTTTTTAAAATAAATATGACAGGTTATGTGTCAAAATTTTATTGGCCAATAAGAATATTGTAAAAATGTCCATTTTTTTGTCTTAGTGTGGAATTATAAATTGTTAATAAGGGTATTTTGGTCTAAATTATTTCAAATTAGACATTTTTGCAAATGGCTAGATAAAAATAGACATTTTGTGAAATTTCCTCTAATATAATTTACTTCGCTGCTGGTCAATCATAGTTTTTTAATTTTGGGGGCAAAATTCTCAAGAAAACAACACGGGAATTTCTGATTTTATTTTTTTAGAACCGTATACTTACAACACCCTCACACGAGGGGGCCACACGATCAACATGGGACCTCCTCAACATAGGGCACCCTCATGTGAGAGGGATGTCATGCTTGGTGTACAAAGTGCTGTACACCAAGCATGGATCTAATTTTTATTACTTTTCTCTTTCCATACACATCTAGTCTTTATGGCTATGATGTAAGACAATACTAAGACAAATAGGATAAAAGTTATCTCCTTTCATTCCAATTATATAGGTTAGTTTCGTTTTTCATACGAATTAAGAAGTCTTCTTTAATGTTATTGAAAAATTAATTTTTGTCAACATCTTTCATAGTTTATCCCTATTTAATTTTCAATATGTAATAGTAAATTATTGTTGAAATTAGTAAAGAATTTGAATGATTTAATTTCAAAAAGAAGGAATGAGAGTTGTTTCATGTTTTCAAGAAGTGGAAAATGTGTGTATTTGGATGATTTCAAGAAGTTGACATACTCTCTTCGTCCCAATTATATAGGCCGAATTTCATTTTTCTCTTGTCCCAAATATATAGGGCTGTTTCCTAATTTAGAATATTTTGTTTTGTTTCTTTACCAATATACCCTTATTTAATTTTTACCACCTAATATGCCAACTTCTTGAGATTATTCAAATACACACATTCTCATTTCTTGAAAACATGAAACAACTCTCATTTCTTCTTCTTCAAATTAAATCATTCAAATTCTTTTACCAATTACAACAATAATTTATTACTACATACTGAAAATTAAATAGGGGTAAATTAGGAAAGATCTTGACAAAAATTAATTTTCCAGTGATTAATGAAAATTTTTTAATCTGTGTGAAAAATGAACCAAACCTATATAATTAGGATGTATGAAGTATTAAGTAAGAAAAATTGAATAAGGGTATATTCATAAAGGAACAAAACAAAATATTTTAAATTAGTAAACATGCCTATATATTTAAGACGAAAAAAAATAACTTGACCTATATAATTAGAACGGGGGAGTAGGTTTTTCATAATAGGATATTTCTAGCTGTATTTTATCTTCTTCTTTGTTGTTTAGAATAAGATTTCTAATTTCTTTTAAATTAGGATTTTAGTTTATTTCTTTTAGAATTTAATTTCCTTATTTTAGTTTCCTTAACAGAAATAGGGAATAATTTTGAATATAAATACAAATGCATTGTACTCTTTTATAGAACATCAATTATCATTCAATATATGTAAAGCAAGATTATTTCTATATTGTTTCTTATTTATTATATAAATTTTATTATAAAAATTCATAAATGCTTCTGCATCAAAATTGGTATCAAAACGAGGTTTAAGACGCAGCTAACAAGAATTTATAAACTTTAACTTCTATTGTTGAGTGGTGATGCCAGTCCAACCCAATAAGTTAGGCGATGATGATACATGGCCTTCGGCCCAAACTAAAATAAATCTTGCCCAACAACATCATGTGAGACGGCCCACTACCTAGATTCGATATTCAACCCAACTTAGTTTGTTGCTCTGAATCGTTAGAGGAAGAACAAATCTATGATAGTTTGTTGGATGTATAAATACTTGTCTCTAACCCTAAATCTATGAGATCTTTTCATTTTCTTGAGTCCCAGCCGTCTAGAACCTTCAAGGGTTCTCTGTTCTCGTCTGTATCTCTTCTCTTTGTGAGAATCAAATATGAGTGTTTTTCTCTAAGTGAGTAAACTCTTTAATCTGTTGTGAAGTCTTTTTCGGTCCATTGAAGCAACTTTCGGTTGGGGACTTGTGAAGGTTCTTGTTTGAGTTAGGGCCTTTGTGATGATACAGACGAGTACAAGAGTCTTGAGCCTAAACCGATCACATTTCTTGGTGTCCAATGGTATTCTTTGTATGGATTTTGTAGAGTAAAAATCAAATCTGTAATATTGTGTAAATAGTTGTTAATATCTCTAAATGTTGATTGATTCAACAAGCCTAAAACACAGCAATAGATGGCTAGAGATTTTTCTCTAATCCCAATTAAGTTTGAATATACACAAGTTATCAAGTATTTGAAGCGTAACAAGACTTTTAGTATACGATACACCATCAACAACAAAGTATGCAGGGTGATAATAAATCATGAGAGTAGTTAGAACTTGGTATCCAAAGCATTAATGGTGAAAGTTTTAAATCTGAAAACTAAAAAATACTCATCTTGTTATCAAGTTTCACAAATTTTACTATCTATTGGAAAATATTACAAAGATGAATCATATGTAATGTGATAGAGATGGATGATTGTCATATATTTTGCGGACAACCATGGTACTATAATGTAAATGTCACTTACAAAGGTTGAGATAACATGTATGCGTTTTGGTGATACGACAAGAAGATTATTTTGGTTTGAAAAATTGAAACTTGCTAATCCCATATATATGGAAATTACAATTGAAACATCAAGATTGAGCCGCACTCCGATTTGAATAAGTTGAAGTTCAGAGTATTCAACAGGAGAGAAAGAAATTAAACTTTTCAATTACGAAGAAATCAAATGTGAGGTTTGTCAAATTGAGGACTTAATTGAGGATTTGAGTCCTCATATAAATTATTTTTATTGAAAAACTGGTAATTATAGCAAAAGATGAAAGTCTGTAGAATTGAAAATAGCATCAGTGACCTCTACCGAGAGCTGACTAATGAAAAATTGAATCATGCTTCGTTTATGAAGGATTATTGTGTACAAATTATCCGTGAAGAAAATATAATAAGAATGATAGGTATAAAGCTGACTTTAGACAATGCAATTGAAGAATATAATGATGTTTATCGAGCACATCAAGAAATAGACATCTCTTCAATATTAGTATTGACGTAAATTTTTGAATATTTTCCTCCTGATTGATTTATTTTCTTCTTCAACCAAAACCACAAGACGATTTTTTTCTTTCTTTTTTTGGCAAGTGGGAGAAAATGATATAAGACAATCATTTTATAAATACAATAAAAGTTAAATATTTATAATAGTATATTTAAGATTTGTAGTTATATTAGATTTTATCTTCTTTTTTTCTTATTCAGAATATGATTTCTAATTTCTTTTAGATTAGGCTATTAGTTTATTTCCTTTTAAAATTTAGTTTACTATATTAATAGAATTATGGAATAATTTTGCCTATAAATACAAAACAAAAGCATTGCACACATTTTTGGATATCAATTATTATTCAATATATGTGAAGCAAGATTAATTCAATATTGTTCTTATTTATTACATAATTGTTATTACAAGAATTCATAAACTCTTCTACACCATGCTAAGCCTTATAAACAGCATGCTTATTGGAAGGAGTCTGAAATTGGTCAAATAGCAAACATATTTACTATGTAGAAAGTGTCAAGGAATCATTAAAGCTTTGATTATGTAACGATCGTTGAAGTTATTTTTTTTATGGTTCCGTTTATTTGGGCTAAAAATCAAAATTTTAGTAGATTTTGATTAAAAATGATGAAATATGTAATTGACAAGTTGATAAAAATATGAAATGTCGGATTGAAAACAAATTTAAGGAAAAATGAGTTTTAAAAAATTACAATAAGGGGCACAATAATAGTCACTCAAGTTTCTAAAGCTTCTACTAATGGTCACTTGATTAAAAATATTAGTGTTGACATTACTAAGTGCTAACATGCTGCGAAATGATATTATTTTGGGATAATTGTAGCAGAAGCTCCAAATCTTTTAAACGCTAGCGGACTTTTCTTTTACCTTTCATTTTTTGCAGTCGTCACCTAAAACCTTTTCAAATGTTGCGTCTGAAGCCTTTTTGGATAGTTTCCATCTAAAATGCTATAAGATGAAGAAGAAGATCCATTTTTTATTTTTTATTTTTTAGTTTTTTAATTGTTTGATATGGTAAATAGAAAGTTTTTGCCCTTTTAAAATTGATTAAAAGGTGGTCAAAGTTTATTTTCAATTGACGACATTTTAGACGGAAATCATCCAAAAGGGTTTCAGATGCAACGTTTGGAAAATTCTTGGGTGACGGATGAAAGGTTAAGGGAAAGTCTACTAGTATTTAAAAAGTTTGAGACTTCTGTTGCAATTATTTATTATATTCAGTGTTGTGAAAAACAAATCGAACCTCCTAGTTTGATTGAAAAAATCAGAACGGACCAAAATCCGGTCCGATTGGAGAGTAAAAATCGGATAGATGACAATCGGTACAAAGCCCTGTAAATCGGACAGTTCAACCAGTTTCCGATGACCCGTATACTACTTTACCGGCTTCACCAAGTCTTTTTCTCAACAAAAAGTTAAGAAAATGATCAAGAACAGAAAAAAGCAACCATCCAGTGATTCACTGATCTCGTCGGCAAGGATTGCAGGAGCTCAATTCTACTGCACATCTTTTCAATGCAAATCCAATATGAAATATTAGGCGGCTTGAAACATGAATGAAGTGGCGTGGGCGAGACACAGAGTTGAGGACGAGGTGAATGTTGACCTACTTTATAGGTGATAGGGTTTTTTTGAATGTGGGCGGTTAAGTGCTATGAATTAGCATGAAATAATTAATAATAACTTTTGAAATATATATTTTTATTAACATGATTTTCAATGAATAATATTTGGGTCAACCTCTCTTTCATGACCCTTAACTCCTTAAATTTTTCGAGTTGATGATCGGCCCGATTTTCAGAACATTGATTATTTTAAGTGAATAAAAATCGGAAAGTTATGAATTGGGGGATTAAACATTATTAGATGAGAAAAAAA
>NC_036240.1:1148631-1166710 GCF_002742605.1 Olea europaea var. sylvestris
TATATATTTTATCATTTTTGTTGATTTGACGCAATAAATAATAATGTTTGGTGACATATTGGCATTTTAAGGCACCAGTAATACTTTACGTTAATGGTTTTAATCCAGTGATTATTAATGTAATCTAAAAACTTAAGTGAGTTTGTCAGAACATAATTTCAATGGCCATTCATTGACCACTAACATTTTCAAGAAGAAAAATGTCAAATGTTCAAGATCATTAATCCTTAAGAATTTTTTTGTCAATGAAGTTAGTTGTATAAACATGATTGACAATCATGTGTTGTCAAAATCCGAATCTTTGATGTAAAAAATAATTTTTAAAACGAAAAAATGAGATGCCATCAAATAAAATGTTGTCAAGAATTGCACATATGGCATGATGACAAGCTTTAGCTTACACGAAAATTCGGAATAAAAAGGAAAATGAAATGCCGAATGAGTATATCCATAGATGAGATCATTAGCATGTACAAGTTGGCTAATTGCATAATATGGGACAAGATTAAGGAAATGAAACAGAAAAATCATGTTCATTGTACTGCATAAAGAGTTTAGCACAAAATTATACGATTAATAGTATAAATGTCTCTTTGAAAGAAAACTTTAAAAACTATCATCTATCTTAATCCATCATAATATTACCTATCTAGCCCTTGTTTGACAAACATTAAATGAGAGAAACTATGTTTTGAATAGTGATTTTTAGGAAAGTGTGTAATTAAAATTTATGAATTTTTTTTTTGAATTTACGTACATAATATTTTATTATGTGAATGTGTGATTGAAAATAAATATTTAGAAAAGAGTTTAAAAATAATGATAGTTGTGGACTCAGTGTTATGCATTATAATTTTATACTACTTTATCCCATGCATCAATTATTTAAATTCCGGTCATTAATGAATTGAAATAGAAGTCAACAGTACGGCATTGTGATGTATTAATATTAGAAATAAAGTTAAGCCAAATGACCATATTTGTTAACACAAAGGTTGACACACCTCTCACAGTCGAGGTGTGAGTCCCTCGTCAATAAAATAATGCCGACCTCCTCATTTGAGTGTGTTGTGTCAACCGATATATCAACAAATGTGGCTATGTAGCATGACCCTTAGAAATAATATACTCCACTTGCACCAAAAAATGGATTAAGCCAAACGATCACATTGTTTGACACAGCCCTCACAGTTGAGACTTGAGTCCGCGCGAATAAAATAATGCCGACTTCCTATATGAATGTGATATGTCAACCAATGTGTCAAACTTTGTGGTGGTATAGCATGGTCCACCAAAAAATAAGATTGTTTCCATTTTCACTTTTAGATTAAGAAACTGTAATAAATATAATTGAAAATATAAATTTTTGTTATTTTTTTCCAATATATCCCTACATTAAACAATTGTTTAAACATGAGTTGTTTATATTTGTTGGTGACAAGGCACATTAAATAAGTGTATATTAAATTACTAAGAAATTAACTATATTATCAATCAATAAGGAAAGATACTTATAATTTGAGACATCTTTATGGAATGAAAGGAGTATCTTAGAAGATCGAAGTCAATTAGAATAATGCATGGAGTAAAATGTCTTAAACAAATCTCACTTCTTTCAAACCGTAAATTCAAATTGATTTTTGAAAAGAAACAACTTTTAAACGTATTTAATGCAAAGTTTCTGCTAGGATTTTGTAGCATGATAATTCAAAGTCTTGGACAAGATTGAGAAATTACGAGTGAATCAAAAGTTGGACCATTTATAAATTTTATAACTTCAATTTCTTTTGCTGCAGAGAAGGAGAAGAAACAAGATAAAAACAATACGCGTGCATTCAAAGTGGAGAAATACCAACAGATAAGAAATGAATTATTTCAAAATTGACACTAACTTCTTTTATTGAGTTGGTCCCATTGAAACAAAATTACCTTCATTGATACTGTTGGGTTTTTGATACCCAATAATTCCAAGCGATGATTTAAAACAGTTGTCGGATTATTTATCAGCATCATAAACTTGGCTCGACTCAGAGATGAACTACACTTTTGGATGGTTCGGGTTTGGGTTGGATGATTATTTGGTTAGTTGGATCATTTAGTGATTAATATGGAGTTGAATATTGGCCCATTAGTTTAGGTTAATTGGTAGCCCGCTTAGTGAACCCTAGGCCCAATTAGAGTGACCTAAACTAACCTATATATATGTATTTATCTCCTAGCCGTTTTTAGTGGTGTGTGTGTTGTAGCAATGGAGAGGAGAGTTGAGAGAAGAGAGGCAACCGAGAGAGAGGGAAGCCATGTGAGGTTGTGAGTAAGATTCAACCAGTGTTCTTCTTCCTCTCCATACCTCTATGGATTGCTAACATCACCACCCTTATCCTTTGTGGGGTTAGAGAGAAAGAGAGCAGTACAAAGTGAAGGTGAAAGTCTCAGGTCGAGCAAAGGTAAATCGGTATTCGTTTGATTGTTTTCTAAGTCCGAAATCAAGATTTATCGAGGGATTTTCGCTACAAAAGGTATCAGAGCTTGTGTTGTTGATAAATTTGTGAGTTTTGGGGCTCAAAACGGGCTGGAAGTGGTCGAAAACGGATTTGGAAATTAGAGGCAGAAACTGTTTGGTTTTTTTCAAATTTCTGCCGAATCTGTTTTGGCGTTTTCTGGTGAAACCAAAAGGAGTTTGGCATAACGGACACCACCGGTGGACTGTGCAGGCGGAGAAGAAGTCGGAAGGGTGACAGAACGCCGGCGCGTGGCCGACGCGGCTCCGATAATGGTGCGTGAGGGCCCGTCTTTCGGAATCTGGCGAAGTGGTCTTCAGACAGAATCTTCCCATGTCGAGATGGACCCTGCAGTGTTTTCAGATTTCAATTTGGAGCAATACAGTGAAAGTTGGACTATTTTGCCCTTGGACGTTCGAGTGCCGAGTGCTGTTTTCGTGTTGCTATGATTGCTGTTGACTTTAGGATGACCAGTGATATTTCGAAAGTGGTGAATTCGCATGTCTTGATATTTACGGACCTTCAGATGTGGTCCGCTCGGTATCGTATTCTTTGCTTTTTATTATTGCAGTTGAAATAAATGTGTAGAGTAATTTATTTTTTGCATTAGAGGTCATCGTGTGGGGTGACATTAGGTTTGGAGTTACCATGAAGGGGTAACCATTGCCTGTTGCTAGGCCTAGGAATTATTTGTTAATTATTTGCCTTAAATTTTTTGTAAATTTGTTGTCAATTTTTCTACATTATTAGAATTGCATGTGGCGTTAGGAAAGTTCAGTGGACTATTCTATGTGAATTATGTTCATACTTTACTTGTGGTCATTATTTGGCATTGGTGGCAAATGTAGGCCTAAGGTAAGTGCGAAAAATAACATATATTTTAACTGTGGTAAAATTTGGACATAGTTGAAAGAGATTATTCTAGAATGATAATAAAAGGAAAGATGAGAATAGAGACAAGGCGAATGTGACTTTAGGGTCGAGTTGTGATCCTAATGAGGTTTATTGAGAGAATAAACCTGGTTCTTGCATTGCATCTGTGTGTAATCCTTTCTGCATGTATATGATCACTTAATTATGTTACAATGTTGATGTTATACTTTTAATATGTTTGATGTGTATAATTGCATGAATTAGTGTGACTTATTACATTGTGTAATATGTTTACATGCATAGTGGGTTGAGATTTATGGCGTACTCTATTTGCTCTATGAGTGGTGTGAGAGTGTGGTAGTGAGAAGAAAGTTGGGCAGAAGTTTCTCTCCTTCATCTTTGTGAGCCTGTGTGGTTTGTGAGATTATGTGAGACAGTCATGTTAGGGTTACCTTCTTTATCTTTGTGAGCCTCTTTTTTGTGAGTGTAGTGAAGTAACCGACTCTTTCTTCGATTCTCTTTGAGAGTGTCACCTTCACTATTTTCTTTGTGAATTTTTGGGAGCATTGGTGAGTGGATTAACCTTTGTGGTCACCGAAAGGTGTTTTCCCATAGTGAGTTTGAGATGCATTAGCAGTGAGTTGGATGTCTTTTGGTAAGGTGGAGTATATATGCCTAGGGGTACATGGTGATTTGTACAGAGGGATGTAGAGTGTGACATTTGGATCACGAGTGGAGATGTGATCAAATGTATAGAATCATTTATCTGTGAAAGAGACCCTGTACAGGTGGAGTGTGAGAGAGGCACTTCTATCACTTCTGTAAGGTGGAGTCCCATTATCCACGTAGGTTGAAAGAAGTGATGTGGTGATAGAGGATTATCCCGAAAGTTTAGGATCTATTGTGACTTGCCATTTTGACATGAGTTGTGTGATCTATTTAGTGAGCATGGTGGACGATGAGAGGAGATATGTGTTCTCGAGGTGGTAGTAACTCGAAATGGGATAGGATAAGTGTGGTGAGATCTTTCGTGAGGTCATTTATGCATGTTTTGCATATGTGTTTGATCGTGTGCTGATTAATTTGGTGTTAATCGGTGGTTCTGTGTGAACGTGAATTTGAAAAGATCTGTGTGATGTATCCTATATAATATCTTTATCGCTTGATTAGTTGTTCACTGTAAGTACTTGTTTCTACTTAGGTATTTTTTGGACCTTAGCCCTGGTGAGTACATGAAGCAGGTATGGTGTATGTTTCGGTTCGAAACACTAGGTAAGGTCTGAGATACCAATTTTATTGGATTACCTTGATTGTGCAAGTTTAAACTTTGTGTTTTGGTTACTTGCAGATTATTGGGCATCAAGGTGGAGATTGTTGGGTTTTTGATACCCAATAATTCCGGGTGATGATTTAAAACAGTTGTCAGATTATTTATCGACACCATGGACTTGGCTCGACTTGGAGATGAACTACACTTTTGGATGGTTCGGGTTTGAGTTGGATAATTATTTGGTTAGTTGGATCATTTAGTGATTAATATGGAGTTGAATATTGGTCCATTAGTTTAGGTTAATTGGTAGTCCGCTTAGTGAACCCTAGGCCCAATTAGAGTGACCTAAACTAACCTATATATATGTATTTATCTCCCAACCGTTTTTGATGGTGTGTGTGTTGTAACAATGGAGAGGAAAGTTGAGAGAAGAGAGGCAACCGAGAGAGATGGAAGCCATGTGAGGTTGTGAGTAAGATTCAACCAGTGTTCTTCTTCCTCTCCATACCTTTGTGGATTGCTAACACCACCACTCTTCTCCTTTGTAGGGTTAGAGAGAAAGAGAACAATCCAAAGTGAAGGTGAAAGTCTCGGGTCGATTCAAGGTAAACCAGTGTTCGTTTTATTGTTTTCTGAACCCGGAATCAAGATTTATCGAGAGATTTCTGCTACAATACGTAACATGTAAGTACACTTCAATTTTACACAAATTCCAATACTCTAATATAGAAGAATATCAGAAAAATGGAGGCTAATAGCCCCATTTATTTTCGATAGAAAACGATTAAAGTTTAAGAATAATGCTATGCAACCCCACTATAGTTATAACTCCAATTTAGATGGCACTAAATAATAAACTAAATAAAAGATGAAATCTAATGATTTATTTAATTTCACATATTTAATGTCATATTAACGCACCTAAATGGAGGTCATAATCCTAGTGAAACTAAACAAGTGTTCTTAGTTTGAATTTCAAACAGAAAGTTGCTGGGGGAAATGAACTAAAGAACCCTGATGAAGTCAAAGATTCGTTTTTCATATATCATCTATTCATTGAATCAAATAGACAAGAAGCTAACAACCTCATTATTATATTCATATTAGTAATCATATCTCAAATTGTCCAAATCAAAGTCACCAAAATTATTATCTCCAAGTTTTTCAAAGCCGTCAATCATACTTCAACAATTATTATTACTCCCATGTCACATAAAGATAATATTGTTCCTTTTTCGTCTATTTCAAATCATATACTATTATCCTTTTTGAAAATATAGTTGATTTTTTAAATTTGTAATATATTCATATTTTACGTACTTTTTATCAACAAATATGATTTACTCCTATTTAAACCATTATTTAATGTAGATGTATATTAAAAATAATGGAAAAAATTATATTTTTAGTTATATTAATTACATCTTAATCTGTATAAAAATAGAAGCAAGTCTATTTTGTGGGATAAGAGGAGTAATAGAGAGATCAATTAGCCAGCCTATGAGCTTGCCTCATTAACTTATTCGGAAATTTGGTTAGTTGAATTGATTGGATTCCAATTTTCAATTCAATCTCTTCTATTAGTGGCCAATTTGCTTAATTAATGTAAGTTAAATCCTACTTTTCTTCAAAAAAAAAAAAGGAGAAAAAATGTATTTTTCTAAATTAATTTAGAGTCAACTACATGAATACTTCCACATTCATGCATTCCAGTTGCTAGATCGACATAAAGATCTACCTCTAAAATAAATTATCAGGATTGTGTTAATGGAATACCTATCATTAGGTATAGCTACTAAGTCAAAATTGTCTGCAATAAGAAAGGGAAACCATGTTGGCAACTAGTGTGTTCTTTTATCATTTGTTGAAGCTGCACTAAAGAAATCAGTCCTTTTTTAACATGTCAAGGCCCACACACAATTAGCCTCTTTCGGAATCGACAAGATGATTATTTCATCACGCTCAGTTTACTTCTACATCCACTCAAGAGATTCAAATCAAATAATTTTTTTATAATCACAACAATGACATAAAACCATAGTATACATACATATAGGTGAACATGTTGAATGAATTACCCTCTTAAGCAATCAGAGAATTAGAAAGTTCATCATTGTATATGGAAAATTATACACATTAAAGATTTTTTTAGGATTTAAAAAGTTTAGGGTATTTAATGTTTAATGTAAATTTTTAAGATTCTCTAAAAGAATTGGTGTATTAAATCGAGAATTTTATGAACTTTTTAAAAAAATTTGGAAGTCATGGAATATTTAATTAAAACTTTTCAAACGTTTCTATAATTAGTTTGCACCCTAAATTATAAGCAGAAATTACAAAATAAAATATTTTCTAATTCATCTTAAGATTTTGAGGCTTTCACAAAAAAATATAAATATAAATAAAAATCGATATGTAATTTTTTTTTTATTTCAATACTTATATTTTCTTCCTTCTTCTATGAACATTCGAGCCATGATTTAAAAATTATTTTTTTACCGATGATATTTATTTCTATTTTTCTATTTTTTTCATCTTTTTTATTGTTTATCTCTATTTTCTATTAAAAAAAATAATTGTAACTAATGATCTTAATTTTTTTCTCCATTTTTCATCCGATTTTATGGAAACGATTTATTTGCAATGAAATTATATAATTACATTTGAAAAATAATAATTTATTATTAAATTTAAACATATGAATTTCTTGTTCACTGTTTTATTTTAAATGAAAGTTTTAAAAATATTTTGAATTCTACAAAAATATATAAAATTTTTAAAATGAATATCTACAGAATTCAACAAAATACTTCCACTAATTCTATATAAATTGATAAAAGTCCACAGAATCTACAAAAATTATTACTAAAAAAAGTCTATAAAAATCTAAAAATTACCAATTGAAAACACCCACATAATAAAAAACTACAGAAGAAGCATCACGAAGGTAGTAAAAGAACGAAACTGCACATATTTACAAGATCTGTGTTAGTGCGTGCGTGCGTGAGAGAGAAAGAGAGAGAGGTGGGGGTGACAGATAGAGAGTGAGCACCTATAGCTTCAAGCATGGATTATATCATGCAAGAAAACACCATTTGTGCTCACTCTCTTCTGTCACCTCCCTTAATTACCTTGGACTCAAGATTGTGCTATTTTTGGGTGACAGAGAAGCCTAATTTTGGAAACCCTCCATAGTGTAAATATTATAAGAATATAGCAATATTTGAAAGCTGTTGCTGCATTTAATTTTGGTAACCCTCAATTGCCCTAAAGTGTGTACAATGTTCCATTACAAAGGAACACTGCTTTTGATTTGGTATGTGAGCAAGTGCTGGTGCGTTGTGCTTTATATAGAATGAAAAAGAGACGGTTCCATTACGTATGGAATAACTGCGGGCTTATCTTTTTATGGGTCTGTCCAATATTTTATTGGAACACCCCAGATACATATACATATACATGAACATACATACATATATACATAGAGAGAGAGAGAGAGAGAGGGGGGGGGGGGTTTGTTTTATGATCTTTTGAGCAAGATCATAATCTTTTCCAGGCTCCATAAATTTCAACTACTTTTATCAACGCATCTTGTAATTCTAAATCTTTCTAAACGGCCAACGGCCATTTCTGATGCTTTATCTGCTGATTCTGGTTTACACTGTTTAATGTTTTTCTGCGCTTGAAAATGTTTTGAATGGTGCATATCATTGGAAGACTAAATGCCAAAAATTTTCATCCATATCTTCACAGTGATATATATGTATAATAGATGTGGAACTTATCACAAATCAAAAGAAAAAAATCTGGTCAATGTCCATCTTTGATAAATGTTTCTCAGAGTCACATGATTTCATGTGTTTCTAGGTCAAGACATGGACGTTTAGCGAGTAAAAATCCAATAATCCCGGTCCGGTTGAAGGGTGTCAGAGATAAATTATGAGAAGGATTTTTAGAAATTAGATAAATAAAAGGTCAAAATCTGTGTCTCCGGGTCATAAAATTAAATTTTGATTTAAAATTTAATTAAAATTTCTTGGTGGAATAATGAACTTGACTTAACTAGAATGAATTGTGTTGACGTAGGAATAACTATTAAAATTTATACATATTACTTCGAATGATTAATTTATGAGATTTATGAATTTTGCAATCCAAAATGAATGTTAGAATATTTTAAATTGTATCTAAAAAACTTATGTTTCTATTACAAAGTAGAAGCCCTATTTATAGGGTTATAAATGATTCTAAGGGGATAAATATTAGGCATCTTGCTCGATGGAAAGGTTACATCTAGTACCGGACCAATGATTTGGACAATACGGCCCAAGTTTTGTTTTTCAAGCGTGGAAACCCTCCCCCCAAGTCAATTAGCGAGGTTTTTTAAATCCACCCATGAATCTACACATGAAAAACATGCAAAATCATCATTAGGACCATCATACTTGCGGACCACTAGAAAGTCCATGGATTTTATCGTCAACTTGATGAATAAATTTCAAGATACAAGGCTTTCCTATTAAAACGGTTTGTTCTCACACAATTGAGAAAATATCATAGAGATTATTATTATTATTATTTACAATCTTTTCATATCTTCAATACCCTCCCTCAAATTCAATATTGTGTAGTGACAATTAAATTGAGTTTGAAAATTAAATTGATCCAATCAAATCTTTCTATTCCACTGATGGAATGATACTTCAAAATTGCTTGTTTGTCAACCAAGCCAAAGAAAGAACTCAAAATTGGTAAGAACGAAAAGTCATCATCTACCAATCTAACCAATCCATTACCAAGACTTGAAGGAGAAACTCACAAGGTCAAAACAAGAACCTCAAATGAGTTTAATAACCAGATAGGCAAAGATAAACTATGTTTAAGAATAGTACTCCAAAATTCCATTGGTAGTATCAATATTGCACTTATAGATAAGGAAATATTGATGAAATAGAAATCCCGACACACGAGAAGGCTAAAACAATAGATGCTATTACAATAAATTCGATGAAAAATAACATGATAGTCATCAATTTTCTCAAAAACCAACTTTTCAAGAAGGAAACAACAAGAATAGTTAACATGCATGTTAACAGAATTTAAATTAATCTGAATTCCTAATTCAGATTAAATCAAAAACAAAAAAAGATTTGACTGAACAGAATAAAGAAAAAAGATTTTGACTAGACTTGGATATTATGCTTTTGGGGTGGAGATTAAAATCAAGTTTTTAGTAGATTTTTTTTTTAAAAAAAAATGATGAAATGTGTGGTTAAAAAATTGTAGGTTCCATAAAATATATGGTTAAAATTAGTTTTTGACTCTGACTTAGATTAAAATCTGAATTTTAATTTGTACCAAACAAGGTCTAAATGAAAACAAGAAAACTTGATCGGATAAGGGGCAAGAGGCCGCTCGCCGAAGATCAAAAGCTTACAAGTTTAACCCAAAATGAAATTAAACACAATCTGATACCATGTTAGAATATTATATATTGTATAAAATAAATTTGTGTTTCTATTTCAAAGTAGAACACCCTATTTATAGAGCTATAAATAACTCCAAAAGGAAAGAATCAATTACTAAGGAAAATAAACTCTATTTATAGAGCTATAAATAACTCCAAAAGGAAAGAATCAATTACTAAGGAAAATAAACTCACACAATTGAAAAAATATCATACATATTATTCTTTTCATATCTTCAACAATTAATGTCGTCTACTCTTTCTTTCCTTAACCTTTATTTATTTTGAATATCCATGAAGTATAGTATTTACGAATAGCACGAAAATAATGGAAAAGTACAAGTTCATCTCCAGTCAAAACATGGAAATAGGCTTCAAGACGCTAAAGGGAAACGAGGGATCAATGCAAAAAGCTTATTCATGAACCTGTTTCGTCTACTCTTTCTGGATTGCGTGCTCCTACACCAACTCCCGGCTTCTAATTTCTTCTATCTCCTGTGGATTCCCCGAGAACTCCCCGTTCTCCAACGATTGGAACTTCAGTCACCTTCCCTGATCTTCAACTCTTGATAGATCCTCTAGAAGCTTTTTGGTTTTGGTATTTGAATGTCAGGTTTTGATGTTTTCAGTTGCCAAAATTGATGAAGAATAGATTGTATGTTTTTGAATGATGTAAGTGTTTTTTCTCAATGGACAGTCCAAGCTTTTTCATGAAACGGCGCAGATATTTATATGTGGGATATTTTGGGTAGTTTGAAAATGTTAAAACTTTCGAAAAATGCAAATTAAGGTTTTATGGGAAAAACTGTCGCTCGAGCGACCATTCAGCGAAAAGATAGCAACAATCTTTCGCTTGAGAGAGAGCTTGACGAGAAGCTAACGACGACCTTTCTGTTTGTACCGCTCAATCAGTGCATTGGTGAGAATCAAGCGAAAATGTGGCGGTCTTTCCTTCCTTGTTTTTAAGTTAAAACCTAACCTACCAACTCTTCTTATACAATATTGCACATGACTCCTCGATTTTTTCAATTTGACACTTTTTGTTCACGGAATTGCCAATTACAATTAGCAACCGATTTTATCCATTGTAATTAGTGATGTATCTAAGTGACGGTTGAGTGCAAAATATATAGTTGAAGAAGTGTCACTTTAATGGACTCTGTGCACCCTAATAAACAAAAAATGGACTTTATTGGCTTGGCTGCTTATTGGGTTTTTTGATACCCAATAAATTTCGGGTTATGATGTTAATGTGGGATTATGTATTTCATAGGTCTAGGCCAATGAATGAAACAAGTCCAACAACCACCAAGTCCATGAGCTTTACTTGGTCCAATTGTATTTCCTTTCGATGGTTTGAATCTTGGGCCGTTTAAGTATCTTATAAGTCCAGCTTAAAGTCTAACCTTAGATTACTTAGAAGGCTATAACCCTAACCACTTTCTAGTGTGATTTGTGTCTGTAAAAGGAGAATTTTCGGCTACCCACTTTGAAGTGTGAAAATCGGCTTCTTTGGTGTCCAAAACCGATTGATTACTTTGTGTACTTTGTGGTCCTTTCATAGTTTACCTTTGTAGTGTTTTTTCCTTATCTTTGTGGTTACAAATCATCACCATTTCTTGTCCTTTGTGAGTAAGATTGAATAACAGTCGAGGTGAATATATTGGTTGTTGATTGGAGCTGATTGGTTTGATTGTTTGGTAGAAAAATGTACGTTGGATTGAACTCGATTGAAAAACATCGATTTGAAGATCTTTTGAGCGAGCTTCCGCAACACTACTGATAACCAAAACCCTAACTAGTAATTAAAATGTCCCGATTTAATTCTAACATTGTATCTTTAATCTTTCTCTGTTTGTTCCCTTACTTTTTGGCACAAGCTGACCAACCAAAATCTCGTACGGGTGGCGGGCTAGCTCAATCCCATTTGTAAGCCTGGTCTAGCACCTTGGTGTATTTTTGCAAGATTCAACAATTGCTACATTTCAAGTAGTCATTCAAAATTCAAATTTGAATTTTAAACATTTTTCCTAACATTGCAAAGTTTTTGTCCATAAAAAGGCAATGTCATTGCCTTCAATTTTAATACAACTTTTTGCTCTCATTCTCTAAATCTTTCATTATGATAAGCATATGCTCTCATTACTCTTCTTAAGTGATGGAACGATTTTCTTTCCACATAATTTTTGTTTGTTATAATACCACTTTGAAAAGAAAAAAAAAAAAACTTTTCAGTATTCTCTTATTTTATATTTGTCGTTGCATTGTAATACCATGTAACCTAAAGGCTAGCCCATCATATTCTTAGAACAAAAATAATTTATTCGATTTTTTACCGAACTTTCAAAAATTCGACGAAAAATTCAGTTATATTACGGCGAATAAAAGGAGAATTAAAGTTATTCTTCATAAATTACGAATGTAGTATTTCTTTAACATTTAATAATTTATATTTTGTTTGCGATAATTAATACGTGTATTTGGTAGCATTTTATGTTGATAATGATAATTTGACTCTCATAAAGAATCTATTTGCTATTAAACACATTGTAGCAAATGAATCTAATTGTTAAGTTGTATTAATTATCGTACATCCTTATAATATTTTAATTTGATTAATAAAAAATTTAGCGTATCTTGACACCATATGGTTTAACAATATAATTTTTACGACATCTAGAGTAGTTAATTATTTATTTTTCTTCTGGTAGAGCGTTTGAATATAACTATTATGTTATTCTTCACAACCAATAACTCAATTTGGTGCTCATACATTGGGAGGTTTTTAGGTAAATTAAGGAGAGCAAAATCGGAAATATGGAGGCAGAAATGCCGATTTTATTGTAATTTTTCTCATATTCCCCAAAACAATATTTGATGAATTTCAGTTTTATGTATTTCACATATAGATTTTGAACGTAATTATAAGCGTCTTGGAACTTTATTTCGTTACATAAATGAGATAACTACTTTTTGTCATTGGTTTCAAAGTGAAACTGTTATGCATTTTATAATGTGCTTGTTAGGAATTTCGTCGTTCTTTTGTGTACTCGTGTGAAAGTGGCCAATCATTCAACGAAAAACAGTAAAGAACACAAATTCTTGGTCACCCAGTTCGGTCAAAATGCCTAATCTGGGGCGCTTAGAGGCAAGTTCGTTCACTATGTGCAAAGTAACCCTCCAAGAGACTGTAGCATATTTGGAACCACACTCAGACACTAGTTTTGTTCATCGATCCAACGATCTCACAAAACAACCCTTAAAAACCAAAAAGAAAAAGGGACTAAACTGCCGAACCAAACCCCTACACGCACAGGCCAAAACAACCGGCCAAAGTTACTGTAGCGTAAAAAGTTTCACAGGATCCTTCTAATATTACAATGATCTCATGAAAAACACAAAGATCAAAACCAGAAAAAGAAGAAGATGAAGGATTCTCTCGAAGAGAACAGAAAGGTTAAAACTCCAGAAGGCAGCAAGTCTCAAAACCATGTATTGCAAAAACTAAAGACTGACCCCTCATAACCCGCCTCCAAAAAATCAGATTTCATATCAACCATTGATCTGTAATAGACGGCCAAGATGAAGGTTAAAGAAGCACAACTCGAGTGAAGCTCTATGGGCCAATTGGGGGTTGCCACTTGAGCCATCCACATCGAAAAAAGACCCTTTTGCCCTTAATGAAAGTGTTAACTAATTTGAGAAACACGTTTTTACAATCTTCACCTTGGTTCTCAAATCATCTACTATCTCAAGTATGCTAATTTTTGCACATAAGAACTAACTTTGCCCTACATCATTGCCCTTGGTACTTGCAAGAAAAATCAACCTGTATCAATATGGAGAATAGACAAACATGATCTAAACTTACTAACAGATAAAATTTTCGTCCCATATTAGATGGGTTTTCATCAGTGTGAATTTTCTCAAGATTCACATCACCAGAAGATATCTTCTCTCTTATGAAGTGATACTTCATCTCAATGTGTTTAGACCTCTCATGATACACTGGGTTCTTACTCGATAGTAAAGCACTCTGGCTATCAGTAAGAATTGTTAGGGTCTCTTGCAGAAAATTTAATTCAATTAAGATTCTTTTTAGCCACAAACACTCTTTTACATATTCACTGATGGCTATATATTCTGCCTCAGTACTAGATAGAGTGACTATTGGTTGTAACTGAGATTTCCAGGTAATACAGTTCCTTCCCAATGTAAAGAAGTAAGCTGAAGTAGATTTTCTCTAATCTTTGTCACCAGCAAAATCAGAGTCTACGTATCCAACCAGAGTTAAGTTCTCAGATCTTTTTTCAAAAGACAAACCAATGGTTAATGTTCCAAAGATATATCTTAATAACCATTTTAAACCTGCCCAATGTGGTTTACCAGGATTTGACATGAATCTACTTAGTAAACTGATAGCATAGGCTAAGTCAGGTCTTGTTGTAATCATTGAAAACATCACAGACCCTATTGCATTAGCATATGGAATGTTTCTCATCTCTCATTTCAATTTCAGTCTTTGGTGATTGAGCAGTGGAGAGATTCATATGGGCAGCTAGAGGTACACTTACAGACTTGGCATCTTTCATACCGAACTTAGTTATAACTTTATTCAGATAGGGTTCTTGAGATATAGTCAGTTTATTGTTAAGCCTATCTCTTTTTATAACCATCCCTAGGATTTTCTTGGCATTGCCTAAGTCTTTCATGTCAAATTCAGATTTCAAGAGGTTCTTAAGTCTTTCAATTTCAGGCATACTGGAACTTGCTAGAAGCATATTCGTCTACATAGAGAAGAAGGTAAACTTCACTTCCAACCTTAGCCTTATTAAAATATAAACAGTGATCATACTTACTCCTCTTGAATCCAATTTTTAGTACATATGTGTCAAACCTTATATACCATTGTCTCGGGCTTTGTTTAAGCCCATACAAGGATTTTTGTAACTTACACAAAAAATCCAGTTTATCTTTCACCTCAAAGCCTTGGGGTTGACACATATAAATGTCTTCTTCTAACTCACCATGTAAGAATATAGTCTTGACATCTAATTGTTCAAGTTCCCAGTTGAATTGAACAACAAGTGCAAGAATCATTCTTATGGTTTTATATTTTATGACAGGTGAAAAAATTTCATTATAATCCACTCCTTCTTTTTGAGTGAAGTATTTAGCGACTAGTCTGGCTTTATATCTAACCGGTTCAGATGAGTTATTCCCTTCCTTTAACTTGTAAATCCACTTACACTGAATAATTCTCTGATTATTAGGCCTTTTTACCTACTTCCAAGTTTTATTTTCAGTTAGGGACTGCATTACTTCCCTTATTGCAATTTTCCAATTACCAGCATTACGACAATTCATAGCCTCCTCAAAGGTAGTAGGTTCTGAATTTTCTAATGCTTCACCTGAAGTTAAGGCAAACTCAGTTAGGTTATTAATGTGATATCTGGGATTAGGTTTTGCTTGCCTTCTTTCCCTATCCCTAACAAGTTGGTAATCTTGATTAATGAGTCACTACACCAAAAATCATCATTTGCAACACGTAAAAGGTAACATTCGGTAGTTAAATGTTGCTAAAAGGGTCTACGGCAACACTTTAATAAGGGAATGTTGCCATTAATTAGCATAATTGAGCTTTGGCAACATTTTGTAGGTAGATGTTGCTAATGCCGATTTTCGCAACATTTAATTAACGTTGCAAAAAGTTAATTTTATAGCAACATTTGACGAACGTTGCTAAAACTCACCTTTTACAACGTTTGTTGGCTGTTGCAAAAAATTTCCCTTTTGCAACGTTTATTGAACGTTGCGAAAACTTCCCCCTTTCGCAACGTTCAATTAACGTTGCGAAATGAAGAAAAAAACCTCAACTTTCACCCCCAAGTCCCAACAGCCACTCACAAGTCTTACAAACAGAGTCTTCCATCTCCAAGGTGCCCTAACCTATCTTCCATCTCTCTCTCTCTCTCGCCTATAGTTCCACGAGCTCCGCTTCTCTCATTTTCTCACCAAATTGTCAATGCCAGTTTGCTGATTTTTGAAAGTTTTAGCACTATTTTCGTTGAATATGGGGTGTGATTAATCTAGTGAAAGTAGGTTTTTTTTCTCTTTCTTTCTTTCCATTTTTTTTTCTTTTCATTTAGGTTGAATGAATTACATGTTCTGCAGGCGGTGGGTTCAGGGACGGTTTCTGGTCCGACTCTAGTGGCGGCGGCTCTGGAAAACGGATATTGCAGCTGATGCCAGCAGTGGTGAGATCAGGTAGGGTTGGAATTTGAGGTTTTTTTTTTTTTTGGGTGTTTAAATTCGTTGACGATAAGTTGAGTTCTTTTAGATCATAGGTGCTATTGAGATCAGTTTTATGTGCGTATATTCATATAAATTGTTAGGGAAGGAATACTTTGGTGGATATATGCTGCAATTTCAATACACAAAATCTATAATTTGCTGGTTCAGAGGCTGCCTTTTAGCCTTATTCTGTACTCATGAAACTTTGGATACTTACACCTAGAGACATTTATTTATGCACGATGGAGGATATTCAAAACAGGCCTCATGAATTTATTCAGAAAATTTACCATTTGACCTTTTTGGGGACAATAAGACTGATTTACCAACATCACTTAGAAATGCACATATTTCACTTAATTTTGCATTATCTCCTGGAAATTCCTATTTATATTTCAGCATCGGTGGGTGAAAATGTTGAGTTTTATTTAGCATTTTTGAAATGTTGTGGCACTCAATTTGTTTTAGTTTGTAATTTTTTTTTCTGGCATTTCCTGTGAAGTTAACTAAGTTTGTGCCAATAAGGTTTGGTTAATATCTTGTTAAATGAAAACATACCATGGTCATAAAACATAATTCTATTGTGTTTCTTTTTTCTCGACTCCTCGCTTTTCGATTGAAATGTTCTTTGTTTTGGATTTTTGAGTGCTTGCAGCATACAATGGGAAAGTGGTTCAAATGCCCAATGGGCAGCCTTGTTGGAGAACAATAATGTCATTGGTCTTACATGTTTAACAAAAAATCTGATGTGATAATTGATGTTTCTGCTTGTAGCATCCTATGATGTGCATCCAATCAATTTACCTATCATTTCTAAGATTTTACCTAGTAGCATCCTATGATGTGCACAGAATTTATTTGTCTAACTGCGTTTAGTCATTGTAGCATTTCAATAGCAGCCACTTTAAATTGAGCAAAACAAGAATTGCTTTCATAGAACTAATAAATTCACCATTGGGCAATAGCCAACAAGCAAAAGCAACCATCTCATTATCATTATTTGATTTTTAATTAGGAATGAGTTCTCATTCCAGAAATATCTGTAGATTATTTTATATTTCTTTGATTTTTTCAATAGGGTTCCGTGATTTTAGTTCTTTGATTTCATAAGGATAACATCATTTTGATTAGTGGAATTAAGCTAAACATGAAGATAGGAAAGTCATTTCCAGCACTTCCATCATTTTGTATGTATAGACATGTAGATGCATGTATACTGATCATTTTGATATTAGATTCAACTTCTCTATATGTTTCTTCAGCCCTTTAGTGTTGTTTCAATCAGGTACTAGTTATGTTTTCGTTAATTACGAAGAGAAATGTGTTTATATATATGTGTGTGTGTGTGTGTTTTGGGAAAAAAACTGTCTTCAGACCTTCCAATTCTTGGATACACAAATTGTCTAAGGTAGTATTAAACTTAAAGGGACCATATTACTGTTGCATAAATCTACATGATAAATGTCCTCTTGTAAAACATAGATGATTGGATGGAAGCTATGGACAAAATCCTTCCACCCGTTCACCCCCTACCCCTATTCAGCCTCAGCCAATTGGCTAAGCTACATAACTCACTGTGCATTCTTGCTTTGATGAAAATGTTTGAACTCCCAATATATCGTTTTATCACATAAATCCCTGTCGCATTCTCCATTTTGACCAATATGCTCTAATATT
>NC_036240.1:1166962-1168742 GCF_002742605.1 Olea europaea var. sylvestris
ATATAATGGACAAAGAGTGGCTGCACTTATCAAGGTGATAATCTAAAACTAATTTTGCAAATCTAAATATGAAACAAATAATAAATTAATGTATAATTCGCCAAAAATTTAACTTGCAGATTTTCAGAACAATATAGAGCTCGAGCACGTAATTTTGTTGAACGAGCTCATGAAAATAGTAATTCAGAGATGATAGTATGCCCTTGTGTTAAGTGTAGAAATCTAATGCATCACCATTATGATATAGTCTACGAACATTTGGTTATTCAGGGTATGGATCCTGCATATAGCGTCTGGATATTTCATGGATAACAACCAAATACATCAAATTTAGTCGATGTACAAATGCTCGAGTCACGTAGGATGTTCGAGGACTTCTATGCACAACGCGATGAAGATCCTGAAAACCCTCCAGATGGAAGAAAGAAAGAGCTCGAAAGTTTAGTTCATGATGCTGAAACTCCTTTATATCCTGGCTGTAAGGCGTTTACGAAGATGTCAGCTTCTGTTGCTATGTTTAAGCATAAAGCCTCACATGGTTTATCAGACAGTGGTTTCGATGAACTCATAAATCTTGTTCGAGACATGCTGCCAGAAAATAATACACTTCCGAGCTCATTTTATGAGATGAAAAAACTTGTTAATACATTCGATCTTGGCTATGAGAAGATACATGCATGCTATAATGATTGTTGTCTATATAGAAAGGAGCTTGAACATGCCGAGGTCTGTCCAAAATGTGGTTCCTCAAGATGGAAAGTTAACAAACGGACTAAGAAAATTGAAAAAAAAGTTCCTGCAAAAGTCTTACGTTATTTTCCGATAATACCAAGACTTAAGAGAATGTTTGGAATAGATGAGATGGCAACACAACTAAGATGGCACGCAAGTAATAAAAGTTCAGACGGCAAAATTAGGCATCCGGTTGATTCATTGAGTTGGGAAACAATTGATAGAAGGTGGCCACATTTTGCATCAGATCCTCGAAATATTAGATTAGGTCTTGCCACTGATGGATTTAATCATTTCAAAGATCTAAGCTCTAAATACAGTTGTTGGCCAGTAATTCTAACTATATATAACTTGCCACCCTCATTATGCATGTTAAAGGAAAGTCTAATGTTGAGTTTATTGATCCCGGGACCTAAGCAGCCTGGTAATGACATAGATGTTTTTCTGGCACCACTTGTAGATGACTTGATATTGTTATGGAATGATGGGGTTGAGATGTATGATGCAGTTACGAAGTGCACATTCAATTTAAAAGCTATTTTGATGTGGACAATACATGACTTTCCTGCCTATGGAAATATATCTGGATGGCCCGTCAAGGGAAAAATTGCATGCCCTATTTGTCGTGAAGATACATATTCACTATGGTTGAAGCATGGTAGGAAGTTTGCATACATGGGACATAGAAGATTTCTCTGCTTTGGCCATCCATTTCGCAAAAAAAAAGGTGGTTTAATGGACATATTGAAAACGGTATTGGGCCGAAGATGAAAAATGATAAAGAAGATTTTACTGAAATTGCTAAAATTACAAATGATTGGGGAAAATGTGGTAAGCCAAAGAGGAAGAAGAATACAACTAAATCTCACATTACGTGGAAGAAAAGATCAATATTTTTCAATCTACCATATTGGAAGGTAATTGCTGTAACGTTTCCCTCTTTTTAGTTAATACTTCTACTAGCTTGTAACTGAGCTTTTGTTTTATTTGCAGACTCTACTTGTACGTCACAATTTGGATGTGATGCACGTTGAAAAGAATATTTGTG
>NC_036240.1:1171192-1182556 GCF_002742605.1 Olea europaea var. sylvestris
ATGGTAAAATTACAAACATATCTACTCTTCTTATTTGAATTGTCCTACTCTAGTATATGTAATTACCAAATATTTATTGCAAAAAAAAAAAATCCAAATATAAAGGGATTGAGAGTTAGAGTATGGACTCAAGGCCATCTTAGAAAAGATGGAAAACCGATAAACGAAGCCGTTGCCGACACTGTGGTATGTGTTTTATATTCAATGTTGAACATAGAATAAATTGACTTATTATATGTATCATTTGTTAATATAAATTTTGAGTTCCATGACTACAAAAAAGGATTGAAGCGTGTGCTGAAACAATTTCTGATACGCCAGCAGAAGACTCCATTCGCGATGATGCTGTTGCTCGAGTTTTAGGCCCTGAGCGCTATGGAAGAGTTAGAGGACTTGGATTTGGAGTTGCACCATCAAAGGTGGATGGACAAATTCAAAGTAATGTGAGAGTTAGAGAATTTGAAAGTCAACTACAAACTCAATCAGAAATGATGAGAACATTAGAAGAAAAGGTTGACAAGATGGAAGCGTTAGAAGAAAAGGTTGAAGCACTTCTCAAACTATCTCAATAGGTTATAATTTTTTACCTTTATATATACTACGGTAACAGTACAACAATATAGTCAAGTACATGTAGATTTACTTTTCATAATTTTTGTATCATCTTACAGAATATGGAGGATAAGAGTTCACGTGCTTTCACTCCTCAGGTTTTTGTATCCTACATTATTATATATTTATATGTTATAAATCCAAATTATATAGAAATCTAATTGAATTTTTTTGGAAATTTTATTTTACTATGAATTGTAGTCACACTAAGGAAGTGGTGTTCACGGAGGCACCGCAAATCTGGAAAATGCAAGGTGTCAATTATTACATTGATATTTTGAGGAGGAAGAAGAAGTTGTTGCTGAAGGAAAGATTGCAACAACAGATCCATTTGCAAAGGTTCATCACTTACCACTTGGACGAGACTGCTGGAAAGTTTGGGTTGAGGAAGTATACATGAATAGTTTGACATTATATAGATCGACAAATGAACTTCGGACTCTTAGTGAAGCCATAGGAAGTACTGTTGCTTGGCCGAAGAGCTGTATTAGGCTTATTTGACATCATATCTTAAAATTTCACTCGCTTTTTAGATCTCCTTTTTGGTTGATTAGTATCTTTTAAGTTTTTTATGCGGTTGTAGGGTTGGAAACTATCTGATATGATGTTCGCAACTAGGCGTGGCTGAAACGATGCATGTGCTTTTGTAGGAAAACAGATTTTGGATTGATATATAGGTTGTATAGGCTAGAGTTTCATGTATTTGCATTTTGTATGGTTAAAAAATATGTAATGAAATTTTAATCTTATTTCCATTTTGTATTTTCATACGGGTTTTATGTGTATTGAAAAAGACAAATTGAGTTTGTGCACTACTTTTTTCAATTGTTGGTAAATTTGTATTTTTGATTCAGCAGTAATCCAGGTGAAAATAGCAAAAACAGAGAAAATGCAAGAAAAATGAGGAGCCTACGGCAACGTTTAAAAAACGTTATCGTAGGCTTCTCATTCACAGCTACGGCAACGTTACATAAACGTTGCCGTAGTATCAACGGCAACGTTTATGCAACGTTGCCGTATCCATCAACGGCAACGTTATATAAACGTTGTCGTTGACAGCTACTGCAATATTTTTTAACGTTGCCGTAGATGCTACAGCAACATCTAAACAGCGTTGCCGTAGGCTCCCACTCTACGACAACACTGAGGTTTGCAACATTGATCTAAACGTTGCAAAAAGTCTTCGGCAACGTTTTTCAAACGTTGCAAAAGACCTTTTTTGTTGTAGTGAGTTCAATGTTAGGATTATTTGGAGTGGTTTCTATCTCAGGTTCATTTTGTATGTTGGGGGAACTAACTTCACCTTCATTTGACTCCTCAACTCTCTCTAAAGTTTCCTGTACATTAGGTTCATTATCCTCAGGTGGTGGTTAATGAACTTGGTTAACCTGACTTCATTAGTAGGAATGTTTCCTTTATTTGGATTATTTTGTATTTCAGTCTTACTCTTCAGACATGGCATTTCAGACTCATTAAACACAACAATCCTACTATTGATGATTTTTATGCCTTTGTTATCCAACGCCCACAGTCTATAGCCCTTTACCCCTTCTGGATATCCTAGTAAAACACATTTAGTTGCCCTAGGATCCAATTTTCCTTCTGTTTGGTGTGCATATGCTGCACATCCAAACACTCTAATGTGTGACAAATCAGGTGGTTTTCCAGTCCACAATTCTTGGGGTGTTTTAAAATCAACAGAGCTCCTAGGGGACCTATTTATTAGATATACAACAGTACAAACAGCTTCAGCCCAGAACCCTTTTGCTAGTCCTAAGCTGATAAAAAGACACCTGACCTTATTCATAAGAGTCCTGTTCATTCGTTCAACAACCCCATTTTGTTGGGGTGTGTTTCTAACAGTCCTATGTCTGACTATCCCATTTTGCTTACAAAAGTTCTCAAATTCAAAATTACAGAACTCTAATCCATTATCAGTCCTTAATGTTTTCAGTTTCCTGTTCAGTTGATTTTCTATCATTTTAAGCCAGGTTCTAAATTTCTGGAAAGTTTCAGATTTAGCCTTTAAAGGATAAACCCAAACTTTCCTGGAATAGTCATCAGTTATAGACAGGAAATATCTATTACCACCAAAAGTCGGATGACTTTTAGGTCCCCATAGGTCAGAGTGTACATAATCCAAAGGTCTATTTGTGGTGTGAGACCCTACATTGAAACTCACCTTATGTGACTTGCCTAATACACAAGTCTCACAAAATTGTAGAGGTTCAATCATATCCTTCCCAAGTAATTTTTGGTTACTTAGATATTTCAAGCCCTTGTTACCAATATGGCCCATTCTATTATGCCAAAGTTCAGACTTACTTTCAGTCATAGTTAAAGAACTATTATCTTGGTTAGTTACAATTTCTCCAGCAAGATAATATAGTCCATTTCTTTTGGGTTCCTTCAACACAACAAGTGATCCCTTCATCGCCTTTAGTGTATTGTTATCTGACTTAAATGTATACCCTTCACCTTCAAGGACCCCTAATGAGATGAGGTTTCTCTTTAAATTTGGGACATACCTAACATTTTTAATTTGTCTCACAATGTCATCATGCATTTTAATAGCTATGTCACCAATTCCTTGTGCAGTTAGTGAGTTGTTATCTCCTATGTACACTTTCCTAGGTTCAATTGGTTTGTAATTATAAAACCAAGATCTGTTAGGGCTCATGTGAAATGTGCATCCAGAGTCCAAGATCCAATCCTTATCACTATCATCGTTGGACACAGTCATAACAAGAAGACTATCTAAATCATAAGTGACCGCTGCATTATTCAAGTCAACAATATTTTGATCCTTTTGTTTCTTTTTGAATTCAAAACAGTCTCTTTTAAAGTGTCCAATTTTTCCATAGTGATAGCATTTTTTTATTACTTTTATCCCTAGATTTGGATCTACCTCTGGATTTAGATCTGAATTTTCTATTCTGGGTATTGTATTCTTTCTTTTTAGATCTACCTCTCACAAACATGCTTTCCTCTCTTGGGTGAGTTTTAGATTCTTTCTTGACCTCTAATTCTCTAGCTCTCAAAGCATTTGTTACTATAGTCTGAGTTAAGTCATCCCTTGAGTATTTTATGGCATTCCTTATATCTCTATAAGATTCGGGTAACGAGTTAAGTAATATAATTGCAACGTCTTCATCATCAAATTTTTTGTCATTGTGTGTTAGACTCTTTACCAGAATGCTAAAATCACTCAAGTTTGCTTCAAGGTCTTTTCCAGTGTCCATCTTGAAACTAAATAATTTTTCTAACAAATAGATTTTATTTGGCAGTTTCTTGGTCAAGAACAATGCATCAAGTGCAGTCCACAAGGCTCTAGGTGTTTTAGATTCTTCAACTTGTCTCACAATATTGTCAGATAAATGCAAGATAAATGAACTGTAAGCAATGTCATTCATTTCTTGAATTTCATCAGGTTTAGCCTTTAATTCATCAGAGAATGTTGTAGGATCATCCAAGGCCTTAGCAACCCTTTGTTGGACTAATGAAGCCCTCATTTTCTACTTTCATATCGAGTAATCCCCCTTTCCATCGAATTGAGACAACTCGACTTTCGAACCCATTATAGGTTATGTAAAAGGGTGATGATTACTAGTGGACATAAGTGATTCTTAAATGTTAATCACTTAAGTGCAGAAATTTTTTTTGAAAGAATGTCAACAATTACAAGGTGAATTGATTCTAGAATGATAGAGTAGTATTCACAAGAGTATGTTAACTATCAAAGTACAATCAACCAATAACCAATCTCAAGATCGTATCATGTAATATATTGAGATTACTAGTTTAATAAAAAAACATGCTTCAAGATCAACTTATATAGATATCATATACAAGACCAAAATTGTTCTTAAAATTTATTAACTAGTATTATCAAATTTCAAGAACACCAAGAACATGCTTTTCAATTTATGAGTCAAGATAGTTAGAACGGTCTCACCCATTGAATGGTCGACTTATTAGATTAGACATACTCAAATTCGCCTTTCAAGACCAGAAATCCAGTTTCTCCAGTTATGGCTTTCAGCCACTGCACCAAAGGAAAAACGGTCAATCACAATTCCAAAAAAAAAAACAATTATTCAATAACAAAAGAATATCATTAAAATGTGGATAAGAAAAAATCACTTGGAGTAGGCTATCGCTCGGTATTCCAGAAAACCCGGAGCTCTGATACCAGATTTGTTAGGAATTTCATCGTTCTTTTGTGTACTCGTGTGAAAGTGGCCAATCATTCAACGAAAAACAGTAAAGAATACAAATTCTTGGTCACCCAGTTCGGCCAAAATGCCTAATCTGGGGGGGCTCAGAGGCAAGCCCGTTCACTATGTGCAAAGTAACCCTCCAAGAGACTGTAACATGTTTGGAACCACACTCAGACACTAGTTTTTTTCATCGATCCAACGATCTCACAAAACAACCCTTAATAACCAAAAAGAAAAAAGGACTAAATTGTCAAACCAAACCCCCCACACGCACAGGCCAAAACAATCGGCCAAAGTTACTATAGCGTAAAAAGTTTCACAGGATCCTTCTAATATTACAATGATCTCATGAAAAACACAAAGATCAAAACCAAAAGAAGAAGAAGATGAAGGATTCTCTCGAAGAGAACAGAGAGGTTAAAACTCCAAAAGGCAGCAAGTCTCAAAACCGTGTATTGCAAAAACCAAAGACTGACCCCTCATAACCTGCCTCCAAAAAATCAGATTTCATATCAACCATTAATCTGTAATGGATGGCCAAGATGAAGGCTAAAGAAGCACAACTCGAGTGAAGCTCCATGGGCCAATTAGGGGTTGCCACTTAGGCCATCCACATCCCAAAAAGACCCTTTTGCCCTTAATGAAAGTGTTAAACATATTTCATCTATTATGTAATAAGAATTCCGTTATTTAATATAACTTTTACAACTGGCATTATCAAATGTTCTTCAGTCTTCTTACTGTACATCGGAAAGAAAAATTGGTATCCTACGTATGTGTCGCAATAAAAATTACTTTTCATCGTGTACCAATTATTTTGTCATAGCTACAATGTTCAATACGTGTATTTCAAATTGCACGAGGCCTACAAGAAAAAAATATAGAATTATATAATTCATACTACGGTTAGAATTATATGAATTTAACTTTCTTGAATTCAAATGTATGAAAGTTTATTCAAAAATATTTAAAGTTTACCTTTAGAACAAACACATCCTTGACAAGATTTGTAAAAAAAAGTGTAATTCGCACTTTGTTTCAAACTATATAGTTAACATTTTCTAAGTTCAACAATGAGCGATCTTATCAAATTTACTTTGAATTTTACTATTTATAATGGTCACATTTTCAATTTAGGACCTACTAATTAATTGCTTACTAAAAGTTTGAAGGATTAAAGTTCAGTTATGATTCAATGGTTGCCTTATGTGTTTGGTTTTAAACTAACAAACGGTAAGAGTGTCATATGACATTATATAATTCATTATGTAAATATTGATGTGCATATAACAAGATCCACAAACAATTCACAAATAGAATAGGGTAGTACCACGATATATTGATATTAAATGATAAATATTGTTAATTGACTATTAAATCTCTAAACTAGTGTTAAATTATAATAATATTACATAGCATTGTTGAATATAATTGATTGTCATTTTCTTGTTTTAATTTTACTAAAATATTGAGAAAGTTTTCCTATTGGGTCATTGGGTCATGTGGGGTCAAGTGACCCCACAATTTTAATTTTTTTTCGAAAATTCTTTAATTTTACCGTAACTCTGATATCTTTGCCGCACGATAACTCTCTTTTTCTCCCTCATGTTTGGAATACACAACTCAAATAAACCCTCATCCAATCTCCAATTTAATTTTTTATTTTCAATTCTAATAAATCCTCCTCCTCCAATCTCCAATCTCTATTTTCTATTCTTCTGTTAGGTATGAAATTTTACAATTTTAATTTTTATGTTTGATATCCTGGTTTTATATTTGATCTTCTTTCAACGTTATTTTATTCATCAGTGAAAGTCTGAGATCTTAACAATACACAACTCAAATAAACCCTCATCCAATCTCCAATTTAATTTTTTATTTTCAATTCTAATAAATCCTCCTCCTCCAATCTCCAATCTCTATTTTCTATTCTTCTGTTAGGTATGAAATTTTACAATTTTAATTTTTATGTTTGATATCCTGGTTTTATATTTGATCTTCTTTCAACGTTATTTTATTCATCAGTGAAAGTCTGAGATCTTAACGTTGAAATTGATTTTGGCAAAATGTTTGAAATTATAGGTTTTAAAATTCTTCCTATGGTTAACGAATTTAAGTAGCAATCCTTATTTTATTTGTCATTTTGTTAAATTTATAGAAAGCTATAGGTGACATTTATAGATGAAGTGAAATTCACTCAATTTGGTTGGTTTTATAATTTTATTTGAATGGTGTATTTGACATTATTGATAATGATGTAATTATACAATGTTTTCAAAGTATAAAACATGTGATCGATAACTGTAGTAGCTAGTGTATTAACTTATTTTTATTAATGTCACGTTGTTTTTGAAAACAATCACATTTTAATTTTTTAATCCCAAGATAAAAAATATCTAACAACTTATTTTTAGCTTGGAGTGTTAATCTAATAATCCTTTTAGAAAAGTTAGAATCAAGTTCAAAGCTGGAAAATTATTTTTTCAAACGAAAAAAGTACATAAATTCGACCAATTAAAGTAAAAACGCCTTCTATTAATTAAATAATTAATATGAGCTAATACTGAAAAAGTTGTAACCAGTATGCCCAACGTAGACTGCAGCGTAATTTATGTTTGTATTTTTTATTAAGAATAAATACTCTAATTCACGATAATCCACGTGTATATATAGCTGCAAACCCTATCCCATAAGAGAAGTGCCATTATTAAATGCTCGAACAATATGATTGGTGTAACAGAGAGTAACGAATTAAAGAAGAGAGCAAAGTGCATTAGGCAGTTAATCCATCTTAATTAATAATTAATTATATTGTACTTTGATAACCCATTTGATTGTACTTTATGATGAGTTGCTGATCCAATAATGACATCCTGATGAAAAATTATACTCTGTGAAAAAAAAAAGTACTTTCCCTTTATGGAAGTGGACAATCTTGAACAAAGCATCGGGTATTGTAGGCTTCCCCTTTCTATTGGTGGATCATTACATAATTTACTTACATTTTAATTATTCCAAGTCAAAAAGTGCCGACATACCTCTCTTTTTTCTTTTTTCCCTAGAGAATCATATGCAGCCAACTTACACTTGTGTCGAATATTTGGACAAATATTAATGGAAGAAGCTATTTATACAGTGTACAGTACAGCTCCTTCACTGTGCTGTGGGGCTTGCGCCATTCCCGATGTAATGCACACAGCACGGTTCAATATTAATAGAAGTAGATTCCATTCTCACAATTAACTTTTTCCTATTGAGTTAAAATAAATTTCAATCGAGTGACATTGAAAAAATCGCAAGTCAAAATTATTGACGATTAAAATCGTAGCACCCTTGCATCAACTTCTATGCTTAAATTCTTTTTTAGATTATGCAAAATAAACAGCTCGGCTAGCCTAAGGTGGTGAGCGAGCTGGACGTGTATATTATCACCTCATGAACTCTGATACCTAAGCGAGTTAATTTTCTTGAATGAGTTAACTTATAACTTGCCATATTATTATTATTATTATTTGATCACGTAAATAAATTTTTATTGATCAAAATTGTGTACAGTTACTCCGAACATATCAGCGCATTCAAAGCAAAACTTTACAAAAATCAAATGATCTAGAAATTCTACACCAAGTGACGGAATATAAATCAAGACATTACAAACTTGGCAAGTCAAGAACGCAAAATGTCGAACAATTGAATGTAAACAAAATCCTCTTGGAGGATAACTGCAAGTGGCCACCTAACTTTCAAACAAGCAGGTAGTTGGAATTTAACAAGTGGTTAGTCCATGCAACTGTGGCATGTGGTTTAAGCACGTCACTCTGCGTAAATATTAACAATAATCCTTGTTTGAGTCCCATTTTTTGGGAAGAATGAATTTTTGAATAGTGTATTGATGGAAAATGTGTAGTTAAAAAATAAGAAATTTTTTTGGATTTGATCGTAATATTATTTTATTAAAGAATGTATGATTGAAATGATATCAAAACACTGTTGAAAAATGTATTTTTTTTCAAAAGAATGGGACTCAAACAAGGGCAATAACTAAAATTTATTGTATAGCATAGCATAAATTCCTTTTCATCCCCGGACTGACCCCAAAAAACCCTTAATTAAGCAAACCTAGTCGAATGAGCATCTATTATTCTATATTCTTCCAACTTTTTCTTTTGTCTATGTACTTTCACTTTTTGCAACAGGAACGTGGATTAGATAGTGATGCATTTTAAATATACACATGCATCCATATGAGCTTTTTGCGTGGCTTTAACCTATCCACAAATTCTCTTATATAGACTTTACTTTCTTTTAGTTTGAATAATAAACTATGGAATTTTGAAAGGTTTCGACACTCACATAAGAGACGATATTTGTTAAGGATAAGTGATTGACTTCAAATGAAGCCACAAGTATGGACTTATTACAAGGATTAGGCTCTCAACAAGAAGATCAATCTCATTAGTTATATTTAACATATGATGTATTTAACTTAGACTTCAATTGTTTTAATTTGATTTATATTCAATCTGAGTAATTTTATTTCCTCTAATGCTCATCCACTGATGCTGATCTTTTATTTTCATTGCACTCACGTCCTAAGTCTTAGGTTTTGTAATGATTGGAGTCTCTGTACCAAAGTCATTATATCATACATATTGTCTGTTTTGAAAGAAAATCCGTCCTCTTACCACTCATAACTTTTTGTTGTATCTCATAGAATTCGAATTCAGTACCTCTACCTTTTGGAAGACTTACTTGACCCGATACCAATTGGGCAAGTTGTTAAATTGAAATCAAGATTCAACTTTAAGTATCTTTTAAGGAAGATGTCATGTGTTCCAATTATGGAAGATGTGATGAAACTCATGAAGAGTAAGAGTGCTAATGTCCTCCCAAAGTAGATGATACATAATAAGTTAACAATTTGGCCGTAGGTGTTGAATCGTTATATTTTCTTTGAGGAGTTCTTTGACAAGCTCATTGATCATGAAACTTCATAATATCATCGATGACAATCAATTTGACTTTGTCAATTCATTAGATTGTCTATTCTTCCTGCTAACAAGCACTCTAAAAGTCAAAACCTGAACTCTGGTATTCCTTGTTCTCAATGTCCACCTTTGCCTGACCTTAGGACTTATGTCAACCCTTCCAATACCAGGGGCCTCTCCATCGTCCTCTTGGGATCCCTCTTATGATTCCTCTTAGTTTGTTATATGTCAGTATTATCGTATAAATGTATTGGGAATTTACTTAATCACGTATAGCGAAAAATAAAATAATTTTAATTCTCACCAATGATCTGCATAATGTTTAGATAGTAACTGTGATGGTAATAATACTTTTTTGTAAATTCTGGAAACTCCTTTGCTAAACTTGTTACATGAACAATCAAGATTTGCAATCCACAGTTGTACAATTGTCTAGCCTCCAATGAAAATTCATATAGGAAACAAGATTAAAAAAATTATAATTTTTACTTTTCTTGTGTTAGCAAAAATATAAATTGTATTCTCTACAGTTTTTCAAACCCTGGCAGCCTCTTAATATAAATCCGAACGAGCTTGGCCTGTCTCTTAAACTTAAACCGATCCAATATTTAATTAATTCAATTAATTAAATTTAGTCCAAGAATTAATTAATCGAATTAATTAATTCGGTCCTATTAATAAGCAACCAAATTAATTAATTATCAAATACTTATTAATTAATTAATTGGCGAATCTCATACTTCTAGTTCTCCTTTAATGCATGACTCATTAGGTTTCTAATCATGATACCTAACGACGTGAATTATTATTTTAAACTAATCAAAATCGATAAATTAAAATACCTCTTTTAATTTATCACTAATTCACATCCATCGTCCCGGATCAACATCTAACAATGTGTTGGGACAATACATGTGACAAAAAATATCACGTTGTATGACAAAAAATCAAATTTGTTCATTTACCATGAAATTATAACCCCTTTATCAATATGATCCAATCAATTACGAGATATGAAAGTTTGTCAATCTCGATTATCGATCATATCTTTCATTCCACTATTTAGTCAATATAAGTTGAAACTCATTTTTGACTTACGAATACACCTTAGCCAAGGATTTCGTTATCAACTTAACTGAATAAAATGTAGATTATAATCTCTTATTATCTAAGAGTGACAAATCCTTTATTAGTCATTCACAACCTTCATATAATTCTTGACATATCAAAAGGATATCGTATTAGCGGCCCTTGATAGATCAACATCACCAAAGTATGATTTTTTTTCATATAAGGCACTATGATGATATCAATTCAAAGGACTGAGTGTTAGAGATTAACTACTGACACTCAGATAATTATCCATGTGGAATCTCCCAGCGGGTCTCCAATATTTTGTTCCGTAACAAACCATTCACGTGTTCATTTAAGTGTCATCACACTTTAACTTGTGAGATAAGCTACTTACTTCACAAGTAAGAAATGACACATGTAATGATCTATCCGCAATAACTATATCTGCATCTCCTTATTACTTACAACTA